>NW_027370331.1:0-36651 GCF_046119375.1 Phyllobates terribilis | reverse complement strand
AAAACATGTTTTTCAATGGCAAAAATCAATGAATATTGTAAATGCACAAACAGTAATATCTCCAACATTGCACGGTGCAATTCTGAAATTTTTTGCTTTTTCCTGCTAATCCTAGCATGATAAAGAAGATTCAAAGAGAGTGAGATGCCAGCTCCTTTCATTCAGTCAGTAGCTTCAAACATTTCTGGTATATGAAAAACATGTTTTTCAATGGCAAAAATCAATGAATATTGTAAATGCACAAACAGTAATATCTCCACATTGCAAGGTGCAATTCTGAAATTTTTTGCTTTTTCCTGTTAATCCTAGCATGATAAAGAAGATTCAAAGAGAGTGAGATGCCAGCTCCTTTCATTCAGTCAGTAGCTTCAAACATTTCTGGTATATGAAAAACATGTTTTTCAATGGCAAAAATCAATGAATATTGTAAATGCACAAACAGTAATATCTCCACATTGCAAGGTGCAATTCTGAAATTTTTTGCTTTTTCCTGTTAATCCTAGCATGATAAAGAAGATTCAAAGAGAGTGAGATGCCAGCTCCTTTCATTCAGTCAGTAGCTTCAAACATTTCTGGTATATGAAAAACATGTTTTTCAATGGCAAAAATCAATGAATATTGTAAATGCACAAACAGTAATATCTCCACATTGCACGGTGCAATTCTGAAATTTTTAGCTTTTTCCTGTTAATCCTAGCATGATAAAGAAGATTCAAAGAGAGTGAGATGCCAGCTCCTTTCATTCAGTCAGTAGCTTCAAACATTTCTGGTATATGAAAAACATGTTTTTCAATGGCAAAAATCAATGAATATTGTAAATGCACAAACAGTAATATCTCCACATTGCAAGGTGCAATTCTGAAATTTTTTGCTTTTTCCTGCTAATCCTAGCATGATAAAGAAGATTCAAAGAGAGTGAGATGGGGAGTGGCCTGAGCACAGGACGAGATGGCAGCTTGATCCTGAGCTCCCTGAGGGCTTCACTTTAAAGCTACTTTTTAAGCAACAAAAGAAGATTTTTTTCCAAAATTCTTATATAATTTGACTTCCTATCATTCAGGGATCATTTTGACACCAAGGAATCCCTGCTAACCCCATCAACCCTGGAGATGCTTTGTGCTCAGACATTTGGGTGAGGCTCAGAATCCACCATTGAAGTGACTCTGTAACGTGGCCCTACAGGATTGTGGACCCATTTATGCCCTTTTACCTCCGGACCCAGGATTACATCGTTTTATACCGGACTTAAGGACTACCAGCAGGCTTTATATGCAGCTGCGGTAAGTCCTGGTGAGCATTCCAGTCCTTGAGGCTGTGACGTGCCCCTTTAAGCTCACAGATCGGTGGAGGCACATATTTCTCTCACTTCATTTAACTGAACATTATATACTGGGCCCCCTGACTGTTGTCAGAGCTTATATTTAACCCACGGGGTGGCACATTCTGGTTCTGGTTCTGACACCCAGGCGATTATTGGCGGCCCTTTTCTTGTTTCCAGTCACTCTGCGGCCCTTTTCTTGTTTCCAGTCACTCTGCAACGTGACTCTGGAGTGACTGTGATAGCAGCGCAGGTCTGCTCTGCTCTGCTCCTGACCCCGGGAGCAGGACCTTACAGCAGCATCAGCTGTCCCGACACCGGACCCAAGAACAGAGGAGAAGAGGAGACTGAGATCGAGTTACTGGCGATATCCTGAATAAATGCCAGCTCTGCAATCTGCTATCACAGCCCCACGGAGGACCGGACCGGACCTGCAGGACCCCAACCCATAAAGAAGCGGCACTACCACCCCCGGACCAAATACAATCAACCCCACTGGACCCCGAGGACGAGACCCCTGCTGCCGGCGAGGGACTGAGAATCTAGC
Source organism: Phyllobates terribilis (assembly GCF_046119375.1). NCBI lineage: Eukaryota > Metazoa > Chordata > Amphibia > Anura > Dendrobatidae > Phyllobates > Phyllobates terribilis. The sequence goes on along the minus strand of NW_027370331.1, from coordinate 34,786 downwards.
TTGTCCGACGCGGAGCTCAGGAGACTGGGACGGAGCGGGACTTCATATCTAAGGCTAAGGTTAGATAAGCCCCGGCTGATGCCAGGGCTCTTATTGGATTTCTGGGGTCCGTTGCTCAGGGTTCCGGGGCTGCTCCGGTAGTAGCGGTGTCCCCTTGTGTCCCTGTGAAGCTGCTGCGACCCTTTCCCCCCTCGGCTTACTGCCACCGCTGCTGTCTGCGCCCGGCTCTCTCCTCTCCGGCTGTTACCTGCACCTCAGGCTGTTCCCATAGTAGCGGTTCCCCCTCCTCTGCTCCGGAGCCGGCATCAGCTGTTTTCTCTGATGCCGGGCACTGCCGGTATATGTGACTGGTGTTTCCACGTTATATAGTGGCGGCGGTACCTCTCCTTCCTCTGACAAGGAGCCGCTCCGTTCCCCCTGCTTCCAGCTGTTGAGTGCCGCCGGTGCCGAGGTCCGTTCCAGCTACCCCCGCTGTGCCGCTCTGCTGTGTATGTTTCTGTGGTGCCTGGACCCTGCAGACCCCTGTGGCTGCCTCCCCCTCCTGTGACAGCGCCGCTGCGCTTTGATTTTTGCCTCTGGTCCCCCGCTGCATCAGCCCCGCTGCCCTCCACTGTCACACACTTCCAATCAGCTGATATTCTTTAAATCTCCTGCCTCCTGCTGCAGCGTAGCTCAGCACTGCTGTCCATGGTGCTGATCAAATTCTCCTGCCCTCTGCTGCGGCGTCGCTCTGCACTGCTGTCCATGGTGCTGATCTGAACTGCTGTCCATGGTGCTGATCTTGTATTGGTCTGTACTGCTGTCCATGGTGCTGATCTTGTATTAGTCTGTGCTGCTGTCCATGGTGCTGATCTGAACTGCTGTCCATGGTGCTGATCTTATATTAGTCTGTACTGCTGTCCATGGTGCTGAACTTATACCAGTCAATTTCTCCTGCCTCCTGCTGCAGCGTCGCTTTGAACTGCTGTCCAAGGTGCTGATTCTATATTAATACTGATACAGAGGTTTATTAAACTCCAAACGGTGTAATATCATTTTGACTGCGAGACTTGACTCTGAGGGGAGGGGGGGATAGAAGGATCTGTTTCTGCCCTCATATATATACCCTGTGTCTACGCTACTTGATATATATATAACAGTTGGTGCCCATGGAACTCTACAGATTTGCAAGCCTCCATAATAATTAGTTTCATGTTAAGAACTATATGTGCCTTTTATTTTTATCCCTCAGGTCAATTTCATTATTTTATTTTTTTTTGTTACTTTTGATTGTAATTCATATTTTAAGGATTGCATTTTAGGGGGTACATAATTTTGCAGTTTTTAAGGGTATTGATTGTCTCTTGTTGGACTGATATTTGTTTAACGCAAATTTCTTCTAGCCATTGTTCCCAGTCATTTTGCAACCTTAAAGTCTTTTGTCCACCCTTTAGGTTAAATATTTCTAGTGTCATTTTAGTGTTTTTTCTATAAATATATACCCATAGGTCTGATATTTTATAATGGCGGCTAATAAAAAAAATACCCAAAAGTCTTTGGAAGCTCCCCTTAAAACTAGTGCGGTTAGAGCGAAGTCCTCCCAACGCTTTTCATTTTCAAACCCATCAGAAGATGCTGTCAATACTGTCAGTCCACTTAAGTCCAGATCACCTCATAGAAATCTGGAAGACAGACAGAGTTCTAAAATAAGCTCTCCCACCAAAGAATCTTCTAAAAGTCTATTATCTCCAAAACCACAGAGAATTCCTGATGCTAAACCTGCCCCTTCTACCGTAGTTAAAGAAAAAAAAGTGGAAGAGATGGATATTTCCATCTCATCAAAGAGAAGGGACCCAGGAGCCTGGAGCAACAAGTATTCTTCACTGGCTACGAGTTCGGAGGAGGAATCCTCGGACACGTCTCCTAATCCTAGTCCAGATAAGAGACGTGCTAAAAAGGACTTTTCCCCTTCGTCCCCAGACCCTACGCTTAGTGTCCCGGTCAAAATGCCCATTTCACAAGAGTTGGGAAATACCGACCTTGGTTCATATCTGGACAATCTTTTAAAGACAATTGACAGAAATATGAAACTGGGCTTCGAGAAACAGGTAGACACCATGAAATCTACTTTGGAAGCTTTTGGTCTTAAATTGGAGGAAAACACTAAAAGACTTGAAACGGTGGAGGGAAGGGTAGAGTCTGTCTCTTCTGATAATCTAGAAATTAAATCTGAGCTTAAAAGACTCAGATTAAAAGTTGCGGATTTGGAGGATAGGAGTAGGAGAAATAATTTGAAAATTAGAGGCATATCTGAGGATGTTTCTCCCTCAGATATCTCGGCTTTTCTCAAAGACTTATTTCACAAGACAATCCCATCCCTTTCTGAGCAGGATCTTATCATTGATAGGGCCCATCGCTTATTTCGTCCGACCTCCATTTCCTCGGATCTTCCTAGGGATGTAATAGCTAGGTTACATTTCTTCTCGACCAAAGAGAGAATCTTGAATTATATCAGGGAAAATAGGACTTTTCCAGAGCCTTTCTCGCACCTAAAAATCTTCTCCGATTTTTCCAAAGAAACTATGGATGCAAGAAGGTCATACAAATTGACCACAGATAGACTGAGGGATATGAATATCCCATATAGGTGGGGCTTTCCAGTAAAGTTGCTGATTTTCTTTAACCGGAAAACATTCACTCTTACAGATCCTGATGAAGGCCCTAAATTTCTTGATTTTATAAAAGACATTCCCTACAAAGTTACAAAGGCACCCCACCGCTGAAATGATAAACACTACTCCCTCGGGAGTCCTCTTTAAAAATAATCTCATTTTATCACCTCACCTAACATGCTATAATAAATTTATCATTCTTCTTTATATTTAGCCTTCATGGTTTGTCCACATTATTTTTCCCCCCAATCTGAGGGAGAACCTTTTCGGTGAAGGTTCCCTCAGGAGATTTTTTGATTCGTTTTTTTTTCTTTTTCTTTGAATATTTGGTTATTGTTATTACTATCTTTGAATTAATATTAGAGATATTGTATTCCAGCTTTGATTGTCGGTTGATTTTATTTTTTGGGAATTTGTTGGACCAACTGACCCCTCTCCTTTTGACTTACTTTAATTATTAATTTACCTATGCCTATCAAGATCATCACCTATAATGTAAGAGGCCTAAACAGTCCCAATAAGAGATTCTCCCTTTGGAAGGAATTGGGTCATCTTGGTGCTGATGTTGCGTGTCTTCAGGAGACAAGGTTTGCCGAGGGAAAACACCCTACCTTCACCCACAAACGCTACCCTCATATATTTGAATCCACTAGCGACCGGAAAAAAGCCGGTGTAGCTACAGTGATCAGAGATTCTGTCCCATTTGAGTTTTTAGATCAGCATAGAGATGTCAATGGAAGGTTCCATATATTGCTCTGTAAACTGAATAATCATGAGTGCACTGTTGTTAACCTATACGCCCCAAATAAAAAGCAAATACCCTTTTTGAATAAGGTTTTTAGAAAGGTTGAAGAGGTTAGGAGAGGCGAATTGATTTTTTTGGGAGACTTCAACATGGTCCCGGACGGGCATATGGACTCTTCCTCCCCCAGCCGTCATTTATACCCGACGCTAAATAATTGGCTTTATAAAAATGAACTATTTGATACATTTAGATGTCTGCAAACTACCTCCAAAGAATTCTCCCATTTCTCGGATGCGCACCAAACGGCCTCTAGAATTGACTTAATAATAACTGACGTTTTTTCTTTACCCAAATTCTCTAACGTATCTATAGGCCTTAGGTCTCTATCAGATCATGCCCCTACGTCATGTGAAATTCATATTGGTCCTCTTATTAAAAATGGATTTCTTTGGAAATGTAGATCTTCACTTATTCATAACCCCAAAAACAAAAAAATTATTGAAAAAGCTATTTCTGATTATTTTAGGGAGAACGATACCCCAGATTTATCTAATCCCTTCTCCAGCTGGTGCGCTCACAAGGCCGTCCTTCGTGGTGTACTAATGCAGATATCCTCATCTGAAAAAAAAGAAAAAAGATCAAAAATTAATTCTCTTCAAAAACTGATTAGGGAAAAAGAATTAGAGCAAATTAATCTTCCTTCCCCTTCCCCAATAATTCAAAAAGAACTCTCAAATTTAAGGGTAGAGCTAAAATCAGAAATTTCTTCCTCCTATGATGCAATTATTCGGAAATCAAAATTTAATTACTATGCGGCTCTAAATAAACCTACCCGCTTTATGGCCCGCCTAGTCAAATGTAAAAGAGCAATTAATAGAATAGATAAAATAAAAAACAATAGTGGAATAACGTTTTGCCACCCTAAAGATATAGTGAACCAGTTTGCAAATTTTTACAAAAAACTCTACAACATCAAAACTGATCCTCTAATTTCCCATCCTCACCCAGATGCAATCAACAAATTTTTATCCTCCATTAACCTACCGAAATTGAGCCCTCTGGATCACGAGTCATTGAATAAGCCTTTTTCTAACCTTGAAATTATTAACACAATAAAGCAACTTAAAGATTTCAAGGCTCCGGGTCCAGATGGGTTCATCAATGAGTATTATAAAACTTTTTGTGACCTACTTTCTTCCCCTCTCACGAAAATTTTCAATCATGCTTCCTCAATAAGCTCCTTCCCCTCAGAAATGCTGGAAGCCACCATTACCCTAATACCCAAGTCTAAGGATGAGAGAGATAATGTTAAAAATTATAGGCCCATTTCGCTAATTAACACTGATATTAAGATATATTCGAAAATTCTGGCCAATCGTTTATCGACTATTCTCCAAATCTCTCATCAACGATGATCAGATTGGCTTCGTTGGTGGGAGGCAAGCAACTGATGGCTCTAGAAGACTTCTGAATATTATTAAGGTGATAAATACGGCGAAACTCCCAACTTCATTGCTTGCTTTAGACGCTGAAAAAGCTTTCGACAGGTTAAATTGGCTATACCTTAAACTCACCCTTATTAAATTCGGTTTTGATAACAAATTTCTCTCTTCAATTATGGCCCTCTATTCTAACCCCCAAGCAAAAATTTATGTTAACAATTATCTCTCAAATCCAATCCCTATCACAAATGGTACTAGACAGGGTTGCCCACTTTCCCCCCTTCTCTTTGTCCTGGCTATGGAGCCTTTGGCACAGAGGATTAGAGAAAACACTGACATTAGGGGGATTTCTACCCCATCTCGAGAATTTAAAATTGGCCTCTTTGCAGATGATGTTATGCTTTCCTTGCTGGACCCAGTAAATTCGGTTGCGGAAGTTTCGAAGGTTCTAGAACTATTCTCTCAGATTTCTTATTTTAAGATCAATAATGAGAAGTCTAAACTTTTAAACATTAATCTGGACCGTCAGACGAGAGAGGTTTTACACTCGAGATTTTCCTTCGGTTTGGCTAAACGCAATCTGACTTATTTGGGGATCAGTATTGGTAAAACTATTAACTCAACAATTTCTGACAACCTGGTTCTGATTGAGGATATCGTCCGTGGAGATTTGATGGAATTTTTGAAAAGAGATTTGTCATGGTGGGGTAGAGTCCTCTCTATTAAGATGTTTGTTCTACCCAAAATCTTGTATTTTTTCCGCAACTTACCTTTAACTATTTCTCACATCTTTATTCAAAAAATTCAAAATCAGATTAATTCCTATGTCTGGGATAATAAACGTGCGAGGATATCTGCAGATATATTGTACAAGAATAAGTGCAACGGAGGTCTGAGCCACCCTAATATTTCCGCTTACTATTTGGCAAACCTCATCAAACAGAGCAGTAATTGGTTTAATTCTGACAGTCCCCCAGCTTGGATGACTCTGGAGACCTTCTTAAATAATGGTTCTTCTCCCCGTGAATTGTTACTTAGGCATCTCTTTAAACAGTGCACTCATGATTCTTCCCATCCTATTTTCCAGGCGATTATTGACGCCTGGAAAAAAATCGCCAAAAGAAAGAAAAAGAGTCCCCTAAGAGATTCTGATAGGGATAAGTTTTCTTTTGTCAAAAATTTTCCAATTGGTTTTGTTGCTGATCTGTATAACTCTTCCATTCCAGATCAATGGGACAATAAAGGGTTAAGGAAAATTGGAGACTTCTATGAAGCTTCTGCCTTTATTCCTTTCCAAACTCTTAAAAAAAGATTCAACTTACCTTCCTCTGATTTCTTTTTATACTCTCATTTAAAGAGCATTATTCTGGAATTTATTTCTGGTAAACTTATTGTTTCTGAAACCTCGGTGAACCTGTTAAGCAACCCATCCCACAAAATTTTTTGGAGCCTGAGACACATATATAACAGTTTCAATAATGATCTTTCCTTCCAAAAACACCTCTACATGATACGCTGGGAAAAAGATCTAAAACTCAATTTCCAATCCGATCAATGGGAGAGTGCTGTTCTTTTTTCTCAGGCCTCTAATATATCTATGCCCTTACAAGAGGCTTACTTCAAAATTCTAACCAGATGGTATTACACTCCAATCAGGCTTCACCATATAAAGCCCAGCAACTCTCCCCTTTGTTGGAGGGAGTGCGGCCTTAGGGGAGATCTTTTACATCTCTTTTGGAGCTGCCCTAAAATCCGGAATCTATGGGCTCAGATCTCTTCTTTGGTAGATGACCTTTTAGGCAGACCTGTAGTATTGACCCCTCAAATGGCTTTACTATCCTTAGATCTTGAACCATATAAGTCGTTTGAAAGATCTTTGGTGATTCACTTATTTTCAGTGTGTAAGAACGCATTGGCTTTTTATTGGAGAAAGTCACATGTCCCCACTTTGGAGGACTTAGTTGATAAGATGAATCTCCATAGAATATTTGAACTAAGATTTGCCCTTATCAACAATAATTTACTTAAATTTTCTAGGAAGTGGGATATTTGGCTCACTAAATTCCCTCAACCCTCTCATAACGCTGGAACATCTTAATGTGTGTCGTGTTTAGCTCATTAATATGTTTAATTTTTGCTAATGATAGTAATGTGTGTTTAAAGTGTTCAAATTTCTGTATTATCGTATATACTATTTGACGAACAAATTTCTCCCATCTTTCCTGATTATCCATTCCCGTTTGTTCCCTTTCCCTTTCCCTTCCCTCAGAATTTTTCCCTTATTATGAATATTCTTTTGTCACTACTTTTATGCTACGTGTGTTATTCCCCTGTTAAATTGTTTATTAAAAATAAAAAAATATGGTAAAACAAAGAGAGTGAGATGCCAGCTCCTTTCATTCAGTCAGTAGCTTCAAACATTTCTGGTATATGAAAAACATGTTTTTCAATGGCAAAAATCAATGAATATTGTAAATGCACAAACAGTAATATCTCCACATTGCACGGTGCAATTCTGAAATTTTTAGCTTTTTCCTGTTAATCCTAGCATGATAAAGAAGATTCAAAGAGAGTGAGATGCCAGCTCCTTTCATTCAGTCAGTAGCTTCAAACATTTCTGGTATATGAAAAACATGTTTTTCAATGGCAAAAATCAATGAATATTGTAAATGCACAAACAGTAATATCTCCACATTGCAAGGTGCAATTCTGAAATTCTTTGCTTTTTCCTGTTAATCCTAGCATGATAAAGAAGATTCAAAGAGAGTGAGATGCCAGCTCCTTTCATTCAGTCAGTAGCTTCAAACATTTCTGGTATATGAAAAACATGTTTTTCAATGGCAAAAATCAATGAATATTGTAAATGCACAAACAGTAATATCTCCACATTGCAAGGTGCAATTCTGAAATTTTTTGCTTTTTCCTGCTAATCCTAGCATGATAAAGAAGATTCAAAGAGAGTGAGATGCCAGCTCCTTTCATTCAGTCAGTAGCTTCAAACATTTCTGGTATATGAAAAACATGTTTTTCAATGGCAAAAATCAATGAATATTGTAAATGCACAAACAGTAATATCTCCACATTGCAAGGTGCAATTCTGAAATTTTTTGCTTTTTCCTGCTAATCCTAGCATGATAAAGAAGATTCAAAGAGAGTGAGATGCCAGCTCCTTTCATTCAGTCAGTAGCTTCAAACATTTCTGGTATATGAAAAACATGTTTTTCAATGGCAAAAATCAATGAATATTGTAAATGCACAAACAGTAATATCTCCACATTGCACGGTGCAATTCTGAAATTTTTAGCTTTTTCCTGTTAATCCTAGCATGATAAAGAAGATTCAAAGAGAGTGAGATGCCAGCTCCTTTCATTCAGTCAGTAGCTTCAAACATTTCTGGTATATGAAAAACATGTTTTTCAATGGCAAAAATCAATGAATATTGTAAATGCACAAACAGTAATATCTCCACATTGCAAGGTGCAATTCTGAAATTTTTTGCTTTTTCCTGTTAATCCTAGCATGATAAAGAAGATTCAAAGAGAGTGAGATGCCAGCTCCTTTCATTCAGTCAGTAGCTTCAAACATTTCTGGTATATGAAAAACATGTTTTTCAATGGCAAAAATCAATGAATATTGTAAATGCACAAACAGTAATATCTCCACATTGCAAGGTGCAATTCTGAAATTTTTTGCTTTTTCCTGCTAATCCTAGCATGATAAAGAAGATTCAAAGAGAGTGAGATGCCAGCTCCTTTCATTCAGTCAGTAGCTTCAAACATTTCTGGTATATGAAAAACATGTTTTTCAATGGCAAAAATCAATGAATATTGTAAATGCACAAACAGTAATATCTCCACATTGCACGGTGCAATTCTGAAATTTTTAGCTTTTTCCTGTTAATCCTAGCATGATAAAGAAGATTCAAAGAGAGTGAGATGCCAGCTCCTTTCATTCAGTCAGTAGCTTCAAACATTTCTGGTATATGAAAAACATGTTTTTCAATGGCAAAAATCAATGAATATTGTAAATGCACAAACAGTAATATCTCCACATTGCAAGGTGCAATTCTGAAATTTTTTGCTTTTTCCTGCTAATCCTAGCATGATAAAGAAGATTCAAAGAGAGTGAGATGCCAGCTCCTTTCATTCAGTCAGTAGCTTCAAACATTCCTGGTATATGAAAAACCTGTTTTTCAATGGCAAAAATCAATGAATATTGTAAATGCACAAACAGTAATATCTCCACATTGCACGGTGCAATTCTGAAATTTTTAGCTTTTTCCTGTTAATCCTAGCATGATAAAGAAGATTCAAAGAGAGTGAGATGCCAGCTCCTTTCATTCAGTCAGTAGCTTCAAACATTTCTGGTATATGAAAAACATGTTTTTCAATGGCAAAAATCAATGAATATTGTAAATGCACAAACAGTAATATCTCCACATTGCAAGGTGCAATTCTGAAATTTTTTGCTTTTTCCTGTTAATCCTAGCATGATAAAGAAGATTCAAAGAGAGTGAGATGCCAGCTCCTTTCATTCAGTCAGTAGCTTCAAACATTTCTGGTATATGAAAAACATGTTTTTCAATGGCAAAAATCAATGAATATTGTAAATGCACAAACAGTAATATCTCCACATTGCAAGGTGCAATTCTGAAATTTTTTGCTTTTTCCTGCTAAACCTAGCATGATAAAGAAGATTCAAAGAGAGTGAGATGCCAGCTCCTTTCATTCAGTCAGTAGCTTCAAACATTTCTGGTATATGAAAAACATGTTTTTCAATGGCAAAAATCAATGAATATTGTAAATGCACAAACAGTAATATCTCCACATTGCACGGTGCAATTCTGAAATTTTTAGCTTTTTCCTGTTAATCCTAGCATGATAAAGAAGATTCAAAGAGAGTGAGATGCCAGCTCCTTTCATTCAGTCAGTAGCTTCAAACATTTCTGGTATATGAAAAACATGTTTTTCAATGGCAAAAATCAATGAATATTGTAAATGCACAAACAGTAATATCTCCACATTGCAAGGTGCAATTCTGAAATTTTTTGCTTTTTCCTGCTAATCCTAGCATGATAAAGAAGATTCAAAGAGAGTGAGATGCCAGCTCCTTTCATTCAGTCAGTAGCTTCAAACATTTCTGGTATATGAAAAACATGTTTTTCAATGGCAAAAATCAATGAATATTTAAATGCACAAACAGTAATATCTCCACATTGCACGGTGCAATTCTGAAATTTTTAGCTTTTTCCTGTTAATCCTAGCATGATAAAGAAGATTCAAAGAGAGTGAGATGCCAGCTCCTTTCATTCAGTCAGTAGCTTCAAACATTTCTGGTATATGAAAAACATGTTTTTCAATGGCAAAAATCAATGAATATTGTAAATGCACAAACAGTAATATCTCCACATTGCAAGGTGCAATTCTGAAATTTTTTGCTTTTTCCTGTTAATCCTAGCATGATAAAGAAGATTCAAAGAGAGTGAGATGCCAGCTCCTTTCATTCAGTCAGTAGCTTCAAACATTTCTGGTATATGAAAAACATGTTTTTCAATGGCAAAAATCAATGAATATTGTAAATGCACAAACAGTAATATCTCCACATTGCACGGTGCAATTCTGAAATTTTTAGCTTTTTCCTGTTAATCCTAGCATGATAAAGAAGATTCAAAGAGAGTGAGATGCCAGCTCCTTTCATTCAGTCAGTAGCTTCAAACATTTCTGGTATATGAAAAACATGTTTTTCAATGGCAAAAATCAATGAATATTGTAAATGCACAAACAGTAATATCTCCACATTGCAAGGTGCAATTCTGAAATTTTTTGCTTTTTCCTGTTAATCCTAGCATGATAAAGAAGATTCAAAGAGAGTGAGATGCCAGCTCCTTTCATTCAGTCAGTAGCTTCAAACATTTCTGGTATATGAAAAACATGTTTTTCAATGGCAAAAATCAATGAATATTGTAAATGCACAAACAGTAATATCTCCACATTGCAAGGTGCAATTCTGAAATTTTTTGCTTTTTCCTGCTAATCCTAGCATGATAAAGAAGATTCAAAGAGAGTGAGATGCCAGCTCCTTTCATTCAGTCAGTAGCTTCAAACATTTCTGGTATATGAAAAACATGTTTTTCAATGGCAAAAATCAATGAATATTGTAAATGCACAAACTAATATCTCCACATTGCACGGTGCAATGCTGAAATTTTTAGCTTTTTCCTGTTAATCCTAGCATGATAAAGAAGATTCAAAGAGAGTGAGATGCCAGCTCCTTTCATTCAGTCAGTAGCTTCAAACATTTCTGGTATATGAAAAACATGTTTTTCAATGGCAAAAATCAATGAATATTGTAAATGCACAAACAGTAATATCTCCACATTGCAAGGTGCAATTCTGAAATTTTTTGCTTTTTCCTGTTAATCCTAGCATGATAAAGAAGATTCAAAGAGAGTGAGATGCCAGCTCCTTTCATTCAGTCAGTAGCTTCAAACATTTCTGGTATATGAAAAACATGTTTTTCAATGGCAAAAATCAATGAATATTGTAAATGCACAAACAGTAATATCTCCACATTGCAAGGTGCAATTCTGAAATTTTTTGCTTTTTCCTGCTAATCCTAGCATGATAAAGAAGATTCAAAGAGAGTGAGATGCCAGCTCCTTTCATTCAGTCAGTAGCTTCAAACATTTCTGGTATATGAAAAACATGTTTTTCAATGGCAAAAATCAATGAATATTGTAAATGCACAAACAGTAATATCTCCACATTGCACGGTGCAATTCTGAAATTTTTAGCTTTTTCCTGTTAATCCTAGCATGATAAAGAAGATTCAAAGAGAGTGAGATGCCAGCTCCTTTCATTCAGTCAGTAGCTTCAAACATTTCTGGTATATGAAAAACATGTTTTTCAATGGCAAAAATCAATGAATATTGTAAATGCACAAACAGTAATATCTCCACATTGCAAGGTGCAATTCTGAAATTTTTTGCTTTTTCCTGCTAATCCTAGCATGATAAAGAAGATTCAAAGAGAGTGAGATGCCAGCTCCTTTCATTCAGTCAGTAGCTTCAAACATTTCTGGCATATGAAAAACATGTTTTTCAATGGCAAAAATCAATGAATATTGTAAATGCACAAACAGTAATATCTCCACATTGCACGGTGCAATTCTGAAATTTTTAGCTTTTTCCTGTTAATCCTAGCATGATAAAGAAGATTCAAAGAGAGTGAGATGCCAGCTCCTTTCATTCAGTCAGTAGCTTCAAACATTTCTGGTATATGAAAAACATGTTTTTCAATGGCAAAAATCAATGAATATTGTAAATGCACAAACAGTAATATCTCCACATTGCAAGGTGCAATTCTGAAATTTTTTGCTTTTTCCTGCTAATCCTAGCATGATAAAGAAGATTCAAAGAGAGTGAGATGCCAGCTCCTTTCATTCAGTCAGTAGCTTCAAACATTTCTGGTATATGAAAAACATGTTTTTCAATGGCAAAAATCAATGAATATTGTAAATGCACAAACAGTAATATCTCCACATTGCACGGTGCAATTCTGAAATTTTTAGCTTTTTCATGTTAATCCTAGCATGATAAAGATTCAAAGAGAGTGAGATGCCAGCTCCTTTCATTCAGTCAGTAGCTTCAAACATTTCTGGTATATGAAAAACATGTTTTTCAATGGCAAAAATCAATGAATATTGTAAATGCACAAACAGTAATATCTCCACATTGCAAGGTGCAATTCTGAAATTTTTTGCTTTTTCCTGTTAATCCTAGCATGATAAAGAAGATTCAAAGAGAGTGAGATGCCAGCTCCTTTCATTCAGTCAGTAGCTTCAAACATTTCTGGTATATGAAAAACATGTTTTTCAATGGCAAAAATCAATGAATATTGTAAATGCACAAACAGTAATATCTCCACATTGCAAGGTGCAATTCTGAAATTTTTTGCTTTTTCCTGCTAATCCTAGCATGATAAAGAAGATTCAAAGAGAGTGAGATGCCAGCTCCTTTCATTCAGTCAGTAGCTTCAAACATTTCTGGTATATGAAAAACATGTTTTTCAATGGCAAAAATCAATGAATATTGTAAATGCACAAACAGTAATATCTCCACATTGCACGGTGCAATTCTGAAATTTTTAGCTTTTTCCTGTTAATCCTAGCATGATAAAGAAGATTCAAAGAGAGTGAGATGCCAGCTCCTTTCATTCAGTCAGTAGCTTCAAACATTTCTGGTATATGAAAAACATGTTTTTCAATGGCAAAAATCAATGAATATTGTAAATGCACAAACAGTAATATCTCCACATTGCAAGGTGCAATTCTGAAATTTTTTGCTTTTTCCTGCTAATCCTAGCATGATAAAGAAGATTCAAAGAGAGTGAGATGCCAGCTCCTTTCATTCAGTCAGTAGCTTCAAACATTTCTGGTATATGAAAAACATGTTTTTCAATGGCAAAAATCAATGAATATTGTAAATGCACAAACAGTAATATCTCCACATTGCACGGTGCAATTCTGAAATTTTTAGCTTTTTCCTGTTAATCCTAGCATGATAAAGAAGATTCAAAGAGGTTGAGATGCCAGCTCCTTTCATTCAGTCAGTAGCTTCAAACATTTCTGGTATATGAAAAACATGTTTTTCAATGGCAAAAATCAATGAATATTGTATATGCACAAACAGTAATATCTCCACATTGCAAGGTGCAATTCTGAAATTTTTTGCTTTTTCCTGTTAATCCTAGCATGATAAAGAAGATTCAAAGAGAGTGAGATGCCAGCTCCTTTCATTCAGTCAGTAGCTTCAAACATTTCTGGTATATGAAAAACATGTTTTTCAATGGCAAAAATCAATGAATATTGTAAATGCACAAACAGTAATATCTCCACATTGCAAGGTGCAATTCTGAAATTTTTTGCTTTTTCCTGTTAATCCTAGCATGATAAAGAAGATTCAAAGAGAGTGAGATGCCAGCTCCTTTCATTCAGTCAGTAGCTCAAACATTTCTGGTATATGAAAAACATGTTTTTCAATGGCAAAAATCAATGAATATTGTAAATGCACAAACAGTAATATCTCCACATTGCAAGGAGCAATTCTGAAATTTTTTGCTTTTTCCTGCTAATCCTAGCATGATAAAGAAGATTCAAAGAGAGTGAGATGCCAGCTCCTTTCATTCAGTCAGTAGCTTCAAACATTTCTGGTATATGAAAAACATGTTTTTCAATGGCAAAAATCAATGAATATTGTAAATGCACAAACAGTAATATCTCCACATTGCACGGTGCAATTCTGAAATTTTTAGCTTTTTCCTGTTAATCCTAGCATGATAAAGAAGATTCAAAGAGAGTGAGATGCCAGCTCCTTTCATTCAGTCAGTAGCTTCAAACATTTCTGGTATATGAATAACATGATGTTTTTCAATGGCGGCAAAAATCAATGAATATTGTAAATGCACAAACAGTAATTTCTCCGCATTGCAAGGTGCAATTCTGAAATTTTTTGCTTTTTCCTGCTCCTCTTAGCATGATAAAGAAGATTCAAAGAGAGTGAGATGCCAGCTCCTTTCATTCAGTCAGTAGCTTCAATCATTTCTGGACGTTTTTCAATGGCAAAAATCAATGAATATTGTAAATGCACAAACAGTAATTTCTCTGCATTGCAAGGTGCAATTCTGAAATTTTTTGCTTTTTCCTGCTCCTCTTAGCATGATAAAGAAGATTCAAAGAGAGTGAGATGCCAGCTCCTTTCATTCAGTCAGTAGCTTCAATCATTTCTGGACGTTTTTCAATGGCAAAAATCAATGAATATTGTAAATGCACAAACAGTAATTTCTCCGCATTGCAAGGTGCAATTCTGAAATTTTTTGCTTTTTCCTGCTCCTCTTAGTATGATAAAGAAGATTCAAAGAGAGTGAGATGCCAGCTCCTTTCATTCAGTCAGTAGCTTCAAACATTTCTGGTATATGAATAACATGATGTTTTTCAATGGCAAAAATCAATGAATATTGTAAATGCACAAACAGTAATTTCTCCACATTGCAAGGTGCAATTCTGAAATTTTTTGCTTTTTCCTGCTCCTCTTAGCATGATAAAGAAGATTCAAAGAGAGTGAGATGCCAGCTCCTTTCATTCAGTCAGTAGCTTCAATCATTTCTGGTATATGAATAACATGATGTTTTTCAATGGCAAAAATTAATGAATATTGTAAATGCACAAACAGTAATTTCTCCGCATTGCAAGGTGCAATTCTGAAATTTTTTTGCTTTTTCCTGCTCCTCTTAGCATGATAAAGAAGATTCAAAGAGAGTGAGATGCCAGCTCCTTTCATTCAGTCAGTAGCTTCAATCATTTCTGGACGTTTTTCAATGGCAAAAATCAATGAATATTGTAAATGCACAAAGAGTAATTTCTCCGCATTGAAGGTGCAATTCTGAAATTTTTTGCTTTTTCCTGCTCCTCTTAGCATGATAAAGAAGATTCAAAGAGAGTGAGATGCCAGCTCCTTTCATTCAGTCAGTAGCTTCAAACATTTCTGGTATATGAAAAACATGTTTTTCAATGGCAAAAATCAATGAGTATTGTAAATGCACAAACAGTAATATCTCCACATTGCACGGTGCAATTCTGAAATTTTTAGCTTTTTCCTGTTAATCCTAGCATGATAAAGAAGATTCAAAGAGAGTGAGATGCCAGCTCCTTTCAGTCAGTAGCTTCAAACATTTCTGGTATATGAAAAACATGTTTTTCAATGGCAAAAATCAATGAATATTGTAAATGCACAAACAGTAATATCTCCACATTGCAAGGTGCAATTTTGAAATTTTTTGCTTTTTCCTGCTAATCCTAGCATGATAAAGAAGATTCAGAGTGAGATGCCAGCTCCTTTCATTCAGTCAGTAGCTTCAAACATTTCTGGTATATGAAAAACATGTTTTTCAATGGCAAAAATCAATGAATATTGTAAATGCACAAACAGTAATATCTCCACATTGCAAGGTGCAATTCTGAAATTTTTTGCTTTTTCCTGTTAATCCTAGCATGATAAAGAAGATTCAAAGAGAGTGAGATGCCAGCTCCTTTCATTCAGTCAGTAGCTTCAAACATTTCTGGTATATGAAAAACATGTTTTTCAATGGCAAAAATCAATGAATATTGTAAATGCACAAACAGTAATATCTCCACATTGCACGGTGCAATTCTGAAATTTTTAGCTTTTTCCTGTTAATCCTAGCATGATAAAGAAGATTCAAAGAGAGTGAGATGCCAGCTCCTTTCATTCAGTCAGTAGCTTCAAACATTTCTGGTATATGAAAAACATGTTTTTCAATGGCAAAAATCAATGAATATTGTAAATGCACAAACAGTAATATCTCCACATTGCAAGGTGCAATTCTGAAATTTTTTGCTTTTTCCTGTTAATCCTAGCATGATAAAGAAGATTCAAAGAGAGTGAGATGCCAGCTCCTTTCATTCAGTCAGTAGCTTCAAACATTTCTGGTATATGAAAAACATGTTTTTCAATGGCAAAAATCAATGAATATTGTAAATGCACAAACAGTAATATCTCCACATTGCAAGGTGCAATTCTGAAATTTTTTGCTTTTTCCTGCTAATCCTAGCATGATAAAGAAGATTCAAAGAGAGTGAGATGCCAGCTCCTTTCATTCAGTCAGTAGCTTCAAACATTTCTGGTATATGAAAAACGTTTTTCAATGGCAAAAATCAATGAATATTGTAAATGCACAAACAGTAATATCTCCACATTGCACGGTGCAATTCTGAAATTTTTAGCTTTTTCCTGTTAATCCTAGCATGATAAAGAAGATTCAAAGAGAGTGAGATGCCAGCTCCTTTCATTCAGTCAGTAGCTTCAAACATTTCTGGTATATGAAAAACATGTTTTTCAATGGCAAAAATCAATGAATATTGTAAATGCACAAACAGTAATATCTCCACATTGCAAGGTGCAATTCTGAAATTTTTTGCTTTTTCCTGCTAATCCTAGCATGATAAAGAAGATTCAAAGAGAGTGAGATGCCAGCTCCTTTCATTCAGTCAGTAGCTTCAAACATTTCTGGTATATGAAAAACATGTTTTTCAATGGCAAAAATCAATGAATATTGTAAATGCACAAACAGTAATATCTCCACATTGCACGGTGCAATTCTGAAATTTTTAGCTTTTTCCTGTTAATCCTAGCATGATAAAGAAGATTCAAAGAGAGTGAGATGCCAGCTCCTTTCATTCAGTCAGTAGCTTCAAACATTTCTGGTATATGAATAACATGATGTTTTTCAATGGCGGCAAAAATTAATGAATATTGTAAATGCACAAACAGTAATTTCTCCGCATTGCAAGGTGCAATTCTGAAATTTTTTGCTTTTTCCTGCTCCTCTTAGCATGATAAAGAAGATTCAAAGAGAGTGAGATGCCAGCTCCTTTCATTCAGTCAGTAGCTTCAATCATTTCTGGACGTTTTTCAATGGCAAAAATCAATGAATATTGTAAATGCACAAACAGTAATTTCTCTGCATTGCAAGGTGCAATTCTGAAATTTTTTGCTTTTTCCTGCTCCTCTTAGCATGATAAAGAAGATTCAAAGAGAGTGAGATGCCAGCTCCTTTCATTCAGTCAGTAGCTTCAATCATTTCTGGACGTTTTTCAATGGCAAAAATCAATGAATATTGTAAATGCACAAACAGTAATTTCTCCGCATTGCAAGGTGCAATTCTGAAATTTTTTGCTTTTTCCTGCTCCTCTTAGTATGATAAAGAAGATTCAAAGAAAGTGAGATGCCAGCTCCTTTCATTCAGTCAGTAGCTTCAAACATTTCTGGTATATGAATAACATGATGTTTTTCAATGGCAAAAATCAATGAATATTGTAAATGCACAAACAGTAATTTCTCCACATTGCAAGGTGCAATTCTGAAATTTTTTGCTTTTTCCTGCTCCTCTTAGCATGATAAAGAAGATTCAAAGAGAGTGAGATGCCAGCTCCTTTCATTCAGTCAGTAGCTTCAATCATTTCTGGTATATGAATAACATGATGTTTTTCAATGGCAAAAATTAATGAATATTGTAAATGCACAAACAGTAATTTCTCCGCATTGCAAGGTGCAATTCTGAAATTTTTTTGCTTTTTCCTGCTCCTCTTAGCATGATAAAGAAGATTCAAAGAGAGTGAGATGCCAGCTCCTTTCATTCAGTCAGTAGCTTCAAACATTTCTGGTATATGAATAACATGATGTTTTTCAATGGCAAAAATCAATGAATATTGTAAATGCACAAACAGTAATATCTCCACATTGCAAGGTGCAATTCTGAAATTTTTTGCTTTTTCCTGCTAATCCTAGCATGATAAAGAAGATTCAAAGAGAGTGAGATGCCAGCTCCTTTCATTCAGTCAGTAGCTTCAAACATTTCTGGTATATGAAAAACATGTTTTTCAATGGCAAAAATCAATGAATATTGTAAATGCACAAACAGTAATATCTCCACATTGCACGGTGCAATTCTGAAATTTTTAGCTTTTTCCTGTTAATCCTAGCATGATAAAGAAGATTCAAAGAGGTTGAGATGCCAGCTCCTTTCATTCAGTCAGTAGCTTCAAACATTTCTGGTATATGAAAAACATGTTTTTCAATGGCAAAAATCAATGAATATTGTATATGCACAAACAGTAATATCTCCACATTGCAAGGTGCAATTCTGAAATTTTTTGCTTTTTCCTGTTAATCCTAGCATGATAAAGAAGATTCAAAGAGAGTGAGATGCCAGCTCCTTTCATTCAGTCAGTAGCTTCAAACATTTCTGGTATATGAAAAACATGTTTTTCAATGGCAAAAATCAATGAATATTGTAAATGCACAAACAGTAATATCTCCACATTGCAAGGTGCAATTCTGAAATTGTTTGCTTTTTCCTGTTAATCCTAGCATGATAAAGAAGATTCAAAGAGAGTGAGATGCCAGCTCCTTTCATTCAGTCAGTAGCTTCAAACATTTCTGGTATATGAAAAACATGTTTTTCAATGGCAAAAATCAATGAATATTGTAAATGCACAAACAGTAATATCTCCACATTGCAAGGAGCAATTCTGAAATTTTTTGCTTTTTCCTGCTAATCCTAGCATGATAAAGAAGATTCAAAGAGAGTGAGATGCCAGCTCCTTTCATTCAGTCAGTAGCTTCAAACATTTCTGGTATATGAAAAACATGTTTTTCAATGGCAAAAATCAATGAATATTGTAAATGCACAAACAGTAATATCTCCACATTGCACGGTGCAATTCTGAAATTTTTAGCTTTTTCCTGTTAATCCTAGCATGATAAAGAAGATTCAAAGAGAGTGAGATGCCAGCTCCTTTCATTCAGTCAGTAGCTTCAAACATTTCTGGTATATGAATAACATGATGTTTTTCAATGGCGGCAAAAATCAATGAATATTGTAAATGCACAAACAGTAATTTCTCCGCATTGCAAGGTGCAATTCTGAAATTTTTTGCTTTTTCCTGCTCCTCTTAGCATGATAAAGAAGATTCAAAGAGAGTGAGATGCCAGCTCCTTTCATTCAGTCAGTAGCTTCAATCATTTCTGGACGTTTTTCAATGGCAAAAATCAATGAATATTGTAAATGCACAAACAGTAATTTCTCTGCATTGCAAGGTGCAATTCTGAAATTTTTTGCTTTTTCCTGCTCCTCTTAGCATGATAAAGAAGATTCAAAGAGAGTGAGATGCCAGCTCCTTTCATTCAGTCAGTAGCTTCAATCATTTCTGGACGTTTTTCAATGGCAAAAATCAATGAATATTGTAAATGCACAAACAGTAATTTCTCCGCATTGCAAGGTGCAATTCTGAAATTTTTTGCTTTTTCCTGCTCCTCTTAGTATGATAAAGAAGATTCAAAGAGAGTGAGATGCCAGCTCCTTTCATTGTCAGTAGCTTCAAACATTTCTGGTATATGAATAACATGATGTTTTTCAATGGCAAAAATCAATGAATATTGTAAATGCACAAACAGTAATTTCTCCACATTGCAAGGTGCAATTCTGAAATTTTTTGCTTTTTCCTGCTCCTCTTAGCATGATAAAGAAGATTCAAAGAGAGTGAGATGCCAGCTCCTTTCATTCAGTCAGTAGCTTCAATCATTTCTGGTATATGAATAACATGATGTTTTTCAATGGCAAAAATTAATGAATATTGTAAATGCACAAACAGTAATTTCTCCGCATTGCAAGGTGCAATTCTGAAATTTTTTTGCTTTTTCCTGCTCCTCTTAGCATGATAAAGAAGATTCAAAGAGAGTGAGATGCCAGCTCCTTTCATTCAGTCAGTAGCTTCAATCATTTCTGGACGTTTTTCAATGGCAAAAATCAATGAATATTGTAAATGCACAAAGAGTAATTTCTCCGCATTGAAGGTGCAATTCTGAAATTTTTTGCTTTTTCCTGCTCCTCTTAGCATGATAAAGAAGATTCAAAGAGAGTGAGATGCCAGCTCCTTTCATTCAGTCAGTAGCTTCAAACATTTCTGGTATATGAAAAACATGTTTTTCAATGGCAAAAATCAATGAGTATTGTAAATGCACAAACAGTAATATCTCCACATTGCACGGTGCAATTCTGAAATTTTTAGCTTTTTCCTGTTAATCCTAGCATGATAAAGAAGATTCAAAGAGAGTGAGATGCCAGCTCCTTTCAGTCAGTAGCTTCAAACATTTCTGGTATATGAAAAACATGTTTTTCAATGGCAAAAATCAATGAATATTGTAAATGCACAAACAGTAATATCTCCACATTGCAAGGTGCAATTTTGAAATTTTTTGCTTTTTCCTGCTAATCCTAGCATGATAAAGAAGATTCAGAGTGAGATGCCAGCTCCTTTCATTCAGTCAGTAGCTTCAAACATTTCTGGTATATGAAAAACATGTTTTTCAATGGCAAAAATCAATGAATATTGTAAATGCACAAACAGTAATATCTCCACATTGCAAGGTGCAATTCTGAAATTTTTTGCTTTTTCCTGTTAATCCTAGCATGATAAAGAAGATTCAAAGAGAGTGAGATGCCAGCTCCTTTCATTCAGTCAGTAGCTTCAAACATTTCTGGTATATGAAAAACATGTTTTTCAATGGCAAAAATCAATGAATATTGTAAATGCACAAACAGTAATATCTCCACATTGCACGGTGCAATTCTGAAATTTTTAGCTTTTTCCTGTTAATCCTAGCATGATAAAGAAGATTCAAAGAGAGTGAGATGCCAGCTCCTTTCATTCAGTCAGTAGCTTCAAACATTTCTGGTATATGAAAAACATGTTTTTCAATGGCAAAAATCAATGAATATTGTAAATGCACAAACAGTAATATCTCCACATTGCAAGGTGCAATTCTGAAATTTTTTGCTTTTTCCTGTTAATCCTAGCATGATAAAGAAGATTCAAAGAGAGTGAGATGCCAGCTCCTTTCATTCAGTCAGTAGCTTCAAACATTTCTGGTATATGAAAAACATGTTTTTCAATGGCAAAAATCAATGAATATTGTAAATGCACAAACAGTAATATCTCCACATTGCAAGGTGCAATTCTGAAATTTTTTGCTTTTTCCTGCTAATCCTAGCATGATAAAGAAGATTCAAAGAGAGTGAGATGCCAGCTCCTTTCATTCAGTCAGTAGCTTCAAACATTTCTGGTATATGAAAAACATGTTTTTCAATGGCAAAAATCAATGAATATTGTAAATGCACAAACAGTAATATCTCCACATTGCACGGTGCAATTCTGAAATTTTTAGCTTTTTCCTGTTAATCCTAGCATGATAAAGAAGATTCAAAGAGAGTGAGATGCCAGCTCCTTTCATTCAGTCAGTAGCTTCAAACATTTCTGGTATATGAAAAACATGTTTTTCAATGGCAAAAATCAATGAATATTGTAAATGCACAAACAGTAATATCTCCACATTGCAAGGTGCAATTCTGAAATTTTTTGCTTTTTCCTGCTAATCCTAGCATGATAAAGAAGATTCAAAGAGAGTGAGATGCCAGCTCCTTTCATTCAGTCAGTAGCTTCAAACATTTCTGGTATATGAAAAACATGTTTTTCAATGGCAAAAATCAATGAATATTGTAAATGCACAAACAGTAATATCTCCACATTGCACGGTGCAATTCTGAAATTTTTAGCTTTTTCCTGTTAATCCTAGCATGATAAAGAAGATTCAAAGAGAGTGAGATGCCAGCTCCTTTCATTCAGTCAGTAGCTTCAAACATTTCTGGTATATGAATAACATGATGTTTTTCAATGGCGGCAAAAATCAATGAATATTGTAAATGCACAAACAGTAATTTCTCCGCATTGCAAGGTGCAATTCTGAAATTTTTTGCTTTTTCCTGCTCCTCTTAGCATGATAAAGAAGATTCAAAGAGAGTGAGATGCCAGCTCCTTTCATTCAGTCAGTAGCTTCAATCATTTCTGGACGTTTTTCAATGGCAAAAATCAATGAATATTGTAAATGCACAAACAGTAATTTCTCTGCATTGCAAGGTGCAGTTCTGAAATTTTTTGCTTTTTCCTGCTCCTCTTAGCATGATAAAGAAGATTCAAAGAGAGTGAGATGCCAGCTCCTTTCATTCAGTCAGTAGCTTCAATCATTTCTGGACGTTTTTCAATGGCAAAAATCAATGAATATTGTAAATGCACAAACAGTAATTTCTCCGCATTGCAAGGTGCAATTCTGAAATTTTTTGCTTTTTCCTGCTCCTCTTAGTATGATAAAGAAGATTCAAAGAGAGTGAGATGCCAGCTCCTTTCATTCAGTCAGTAGCTTCAAACATTTCTGGTATATGAATAACATGATGTTTTTCAATGGCAAAAATCAATGAATATTGTAAATGCACAAACAGTAATTTCTCCACATTGCAAGGTGCAATTCTGAAATTTTTTGCTTTTTCCTGCTCCTCTTAGCATGATAAAGAAGATTCAAAGAGAGTGAGATGCCAGCTCCTTTCATTCAGTCAGTAGCTTCAATCATTTCTGGTATATGAATAACATGATGTTTTTCAATGGCAAAAATTAATGAATATTGTAAATGCACAAACAGTAATTTCTCCGCATTGCAAGGTGCAATTCTGAAATTTTTTTGCTTTTTCCTGCTCCTCTTAGCATGATAAAGAAGATTCAAAGAGAGTGAGATGCCAGCTCCTTTCATTCAGTCAGTAGCTTCAATCATTTCTGGACGTTTTTCAATGGCAAAAATCAATGAATATTGTAAATGCACAAAGCGTAATTTCTCCGCATTGAAGGTGCAATTCTGAAATTTTTTGCTTTTTCCTGCTCCTCTTAGCATGATAAAGAAGATTCAAAGAGAGTGAGATGCCAGCTCCTTTCATTCAGTCAGTAGCTTCAAACATTTCTGGTATATGAAAAACATGTTTTTCAATGGCAAAAATCAATGAGTATTGTAAATGCACAAACAGTAATATCTCCACATTGCACGGTGCAATTCTGAAATTTTTAGCTTTTTCCTGTTAATCCTAGCATGATAAAGAAGATTCAAAGAGAGTGAGATGCCAGCTCCTTTCAGTCAGTAGCTTCAAACATTTCTGGTATATGAAAAACATGTTTTTCAATGGCAAAAATCAATGAATATTGTAAATGCACAAACAGTAATATCTCCACATTGCAAGGTGCAATTTTGAAATTTTTTGCTTTTTCCTGCTAATCCTAGCATGATAAAGAAGATTCAGAGTGAGATGCCAGCTCCTTTCATTCAGTCAGTAGCTTCAAACATTTCTGGTATATGAAAAACATGTTTTTCAATGGCAAAAATCAATGAATATTGTAAATGCACAAACAGTAATATCTCCACATTGCAAGGTGCAATTCTGAAATTTTTTGCTTTTTCCTGTTAATCCTAGCATGATAAAGAAGATTCAAAGAGAGTGAGATGCCAGCTCCTTTCATTCAGTCAGTAGCTTCAAACATTTCTGGTATATGAAAAACATGTTTTTCAATGGCAAAAATCAATGAATATTGTAAATGCACAAACAGTAATATCTCCACATTGCACGGTGCAATTCTGAAATTTTTAGCTTTTTCCTGTTAATCCTAGCATGATAAAGAAGATTCAAAGAGAGTGAGATGCCAGCTCCTTTCATTCAGTCAGTAGCTTCAAACATTTCTGGTATATGAAAAACATGTTTTTCAATGGCAAAAATCAATGAATATTGTAAATGCACAAACAGTAATATCTCCACATTGCAAGGTGCAATTCTGAAATTTTTTGCTTTTTCCTGTTAATCCTAGCATGATAAAGAAGATTCAAAGAGAGTGAGATGCCAGCTCCTTTCATTCAGTCAGTAGCTTCAAACATTTCTGGTATATGAAAAACATGTTTTTCAATGGCAAAAATCAATGAATATTGTAAATGCACAAACAGTAATATCTCCACATTGCAAGGTGCAATTCTGAAATTTTTTGCTTTTTCCTGCTAATCCTAGCATGATAAAGAAGATTCAAAGAGAGTGAGATGCCAGCTCCTTTCATTCAGTCAGTAGCTTCAAACATTTCTGGTATATGAAAAACATGTTTTTCAATGGCAAAAATCAATGAATATTGTAAATGCACAAACAGTAATATCTCCACATTGCACGGTGCAATTCTGAAATTTTTAGCTTTTTCCTGTTAATCCTAGCATGATAAAGAAGATTCAAAGAGAGTGAGATGCCAGCTCCTTTCATTCAGTCAGTAGCTTCAAACATTTCTGGTATATGAAAAACATGTTTTTCAATGGCAAAAATCAATGAATATTGTAAATGCACAAACAGTAATATCTCCACATTGCAAGGTGCAATTCTGAAATTTTTTGCTTTTTCCTGCTAATCCTAGCATGATAAAGAAGATTCAAAGAGAGTGAGATGCCAGCTCCTTTCATTCAGTCAGTAGCTTCAAACATTTCTGGTATATGAAAAACATGTTTTTCAATGGCAAAAATCAAT
Organism: Phyllobates terribilis; assembly: GCF_046119375.1. Taxonomy (NCBI): domain Eukaryota; kingdom Metazoa; phylum Chordata; class Amphibia; order Anura; family Dendrobatidae; genus Phyllobates; species Phyllobates terribilis. The sequence goes on along the minus strand of NW_027370331.1, from coordinate 9,945 downwards.
GAATATTGTAAATGCACAAACAGTAATATCTCCACATTGCACGGTGCAATTCTGAAATTTTTAGCTTTTTCCTGTTAATCCTAGCATGATAAAGAAGATTCAAAGAGGTTGAGATGCCAGCTCCTTTCATTCAGTCAGTAGCTTCAAACATTTCTGGTATATGAAAAACATGTTTTTCAATGGCAAAAATCAATGAATATTGTATATGCACAAACAGTAATATCTCCACATTGCAAGGTGCAATTCTGAAATTTTTTGCTTTTTCCTGTTAATCCTAGCATGATAAAGAAGATTCAAAGAGAGTGAGATGCCAGCTCCTTTCATTCAGTCAGTAGCTTCAAACATTTCTGGTATATGAAAAACATGTTTTTCAATGGCAAAAATCAATGAATATTGTAAATGCACAAACAGTAATATCTCCACATTGCAAGGTGCAATTCTGAAATTTTTTGCTTTTTCCTGTTAATCCTAGCATGATAAAGAAGATTCAAAGAGAGTGAGATGCCAGCTCCTTTCATTCAGTCAGTAGCTTCAAACATTTCTGGTATATGAAAAACATGTTTTTCAATGGCAAAAATCAATGAATATTGTAAATGCACAAACAGTAATATCTCCACATTGCAAGGAGCAATTCTGAAATTTTTTGCTTTTTCCTGCTAATCCTAGCATGATAAAGAAGATTCAAAGAGAGTGAGATGCCAGCTCCTTTCATTCAGTCAGTAGCTTCAAACATTTCTGGTATATGAAAAACATGTTTTTCAATGGCAAAAATCAATGAATATTGTAAATGCACAAACAGTAATATCTCCACATTGCACGGTGCAATTCTGAAATTTTTAGCTTTTTCCTGTTAATCCTAGCATGATAAAGAAGATTCAAAGAGAGTGAGATGCCAGCTCCTTTCATTCAGTCAGTAGCTTCAAACATTTCTGGTATATGAATAACATGATGTTTTTCAATGGCGGCAAAAATCAATGAATATTGTAAATGCACAAACAGTAATTTCTCCGCATTGCAAGGTGCAATTCTGAAATTTTTTGCTTTTTCCTGCTCCTCTTAGCATGATAAAGAAGATTCAAAGAGAGTGAGATGCCAGCTCCTTTCATTCAGTCAGTAGCTTCAATCATTTCTGGACGTTTTTCAATGGCAAAAATCAATGAATATTGTAAATGCACAAACAGTAATTTCTCTGCATTGCAAGGTGCAATTCTGAAATTTTTTGCTTTTTCCTGCTCCTCTTAGCATGATAAAGAAGATTCAAAGAGAGTGAGATGCCAGCTCCTTTCATTCAGTCAGTAGCTTCAATCATTTCTGGACGTTTTTCAATGGCAAAAATCAATGAATATTGTAAATGCACAAACAGTAATTTCTCCGCATTGCAAGGTGCAATTCTGAAATTTTTTGCTTTTTCCTGCTCCTCTTAGTATGATAAAGAAGATTCAAAGAGAGTGAGATGCCAGCTCCTTTCATTCAGTCAGTAGCTTCAAACATTTCTGGTATATGAATAACATGATGTTTTTCAATGGCAAAAATCAATGAATATTGTAAATGCACAAACAGTAATTTCTCCACATTGCAAGGTGCAATTCTGAAATTTTTTGCTTTTTCCTGCTCCTCTTAGCATGATAAAGAAGATTCAAAGAGAGTGAGATGCCAGCTCCTTTCATTCAGTCAGTAGCTTCAATCATTTCTGGTATATGAATAACATGATGTTTTTCAATGGCAAAAATTAATGAATATTGTAAATGCACAAACAGTAATTTCTCCGCATTGCAAGGTGCAATTCTGAAATTTTTTTGCTTTTTCCTGCTCCTCTTAGCATGATAAAGAAGATTCAAAGAGAGTGAGATGCCAGCTCCTTTCATTCAGTCAGTAGCTTCAATCATTTCTGGACGTTTTTCAATGGCAAAAATCAATGAATATTGTAAATGCACAAAGAGTAATTTCTCCGCATTGAAGGTGCAATTCTGAAATTTTTTGCTTTTTCCTGCTCCTCTTAGCATGATAAAGAAGATTCAAAGAGAGTGAGATGCCAGCTCCTTTCATTCAGTCAGTAGCTTCAAACATTTCTGGTATATGAAAAACATGTTTTTCAATGGCAAAAATCAATGAGTATTGTAAATGCACAAACAGTAATATCTCCACATTGCACGGTGCAATTCTGAAATTTTTAGCTTTTTCCTGTTAATCCTAGCATGATAAAGAAGATTCAAAGAGAGTGAGATGCCAGCTCCTTTCAGTCAGTAGCTTCAAACATTTCTGGTATATGAAAAACATGTTTTTCAATGGCAAAAATCAATGAATATTGTAAATGCACAAACAGTAATATCTCCACATTGCAAGGTGCAATTTTGAAATTTTTTGCTTTTTCCTGCTAATCCTAGCATGATAAAGAAGATTCAGAGTGAGATGCCAGCTCCTTTCATTCAGTCAGTAGCTTCAAACATTTCTGGTATATGAAAAACATGTTTTTCAATGGCAAAAATCAATGAATATTGTAAATGCACAAACAGTAATATCTCCACATTGCAAGGTGCAATTTTGAAATTTTTTGCTTTTTCCTGCTAATCCTAGCATGATAAAGAAGATTCAGAGTGAGATGCCAGCTCCTTTCATTCAGTCAGTAGCTTCAAACATTTCTGGTATATGAAAAACATGTTTTTCAATGGCAAAAATCAATGAATATTGTAAATGCACAAACAGTAATATCTCCACATTGCAAGGTGCAATTCTGAAATTTTTTGCTTTTTCCTGTTAATCCTAGCATGATAAAGAAGATTCAAAGAGAGTGAGATGCCAGCTCCTTTCATTCAGTCAGTAGCTTCAAACATTTCTGGTATATGAAAAACATGTTTTTCAATGGCAAAAATCAATGAATATTGTAAATGCACAAACAGTAATATCTCCACATTGCACGGTGCAATTCTGAAATTTTTAGCTTTTTCCTGTTAATCCTAGCATGATAAAGAAGATTCAAAGAGAGTGAGATGCCAGCTCCTTTCATTCAGTCAGTAGCTTCAAACATTTCTGGTATATGAAAAACATGTTTTTCAATGGCAAAAATCAATGAATATTGTAAATGCACAAACAGTAATATCTCCACATTGCAAGGTGCAATTCTGAAATTTTTTGCTTTTTCCTGTTAATCCTAGCATGATAAAGAAGATTCAAAGAGAGTGAGATGCCAGCTCCTTTCATTCAGTCAGTAGCTTCAAACATTTCTGGTATATGAAAAACATGTTTTTCAATGGCAAAAATCAATGAATATTGTAAATGCACAAACAGTAATATCTCCACATTGCAAGGTGCAATTCTGAAATTTTTTGCTTTTTCCTGCTAATCCTAGCATGATAAAGATTCAAAGAGAGTGAGATGCCAGCTCCTTTCATTCAGTCAGTAGCTTCAAACATTTCTGGTATATGAAAAACATGTTTTTCAATGGCAAAAATCAATGAATATTGTAAATGCACAAACAGTAATATCTCCACATTGCACGGTGCAATTCTGAAATTTTTAGCTTTTTCCTGTTAATCCTAGCATGATAAAGAAGATTCAAAGAGAGTGAGATGCCAGCTCCTTTCATTCAGTCAGTAGCTTCAAACATTTCTGGTATATGAAAAACATGTTTTTCAATGGCAAAAATCAATGAATATTGTAAATGCACAAACAGTAATATCTCCACATTGCAAGGTGCAATTCTGAAATTCTTTGCTTTTTCCTGTTAATCCTAGCATGATAAAGAAGATTCAAAGAGAGTGAGATGCCAGCTCCTTTCATTCAGTCAGTAGCTTCAAACATTTCTGGTATATGAAAAACATGTTTTTCAATGGCAAAAATCAATGAATATTGTAAATGCACAAACAGTAATATCTCCACATTGCAAGGTGCAATTCTGAAATTTTTTGCTTTTTCCTGCTAATCCTAGCATGATAAAGAAGATTCAAAGAGAGTGAGATGCCAGCTCCTTTCATTCAGTCAGTAGCTTCAAACATTTCTGGTATATGAAAAACATGTTTTTCAATGGCAAAAATCAATGAATATTGTAAATGCACAAACAGTAATATCTCCACATTGCAAGGTGCAATTCTGAAATTTTTTGCTTTTTCCTGCTAATCCTAGCATGATAAAGAAGATTCAAAGAGAGTGAGATGCCAGCTCCTTTCATTCAGTCAGTAGCTTCAAACATTTCTGGTATATGAAAAACATGTTTTTCAATGGCAAAAATCAATGAATATTGTAAATGCACAAACAGTAATATCTCCACATTGCACGGTGCAATTCTGAAATTTTTAGCTTTTTCCTGTTAATCCTAGCATGATAAAGAAGATTCAAAGAGAGTGAGATGCCAGCTCCTTTCATTCAGTCAGTAGCTTCAAACATTTCTGGTATATGAAAAACATGTTTTTCAATGGCAAAAATCAATGAATATTGTAAATGCACAAACAGTAATATCTCCACATTGCAAGGTGCAATTCTGAAATTTTTTGCTTTTTCCTGTTAATCCTAGCATGATAAAGAAGATTCAAAGAGAGTGAGATGCCAGCTCCTTTCATTCAGTCAGTAGCTTCAAACATTTCTGGTATATGAAAAACATGTTTTTCAATGGCAAAAATCAATGAATATTGTAAATGCACAAACAGTAATATCTCCACATTGCAAGGTGCAATTCTGAAATTTTTTGCTTTTTCCTGCTAATCCTAGCATGATAAAGAAGATTCAAAGAGAGTGAGATGCCAGCTCCTTTCATTCAGTCAGTAGCTTCAAACATTTCTGGTATATGAAAAACATGTTTTTCAATGGCAAAAATCAATGAATATTGTAAATGCACAAACAGTAATATCTCCACATTGCACGGTGCAATTCTGAAATTTTTAGCTTTTTCCTGTTAATCCTAGCATGATAAAGAAGATTCAAAGAGAGTGAGATGCCAGCTCCTTTCATTCAGTCAGTAGCTTCAAACATTTCTGGTATATGAAAAACATGTTTTTCAATGGCAAAAATCAATGAATATTGTAAATGCACAAACAGTAATATCTCCACATTGCAAGGTGCAATTCTGAAATTTTTTGCTTTTTCCTGCTAATCCTAGCATGATAAAGAAGATTCAAAGAGAGTGAGATGCCAGCTCCTTTCATTCAGTCAGTAGCTTCAAACATTTCTGGTATATGAAAAACATGTTTTTCAATGGCAAAAATCAATGAATATTGTAAATGCACAAACAGTAATATCTCCACATTGCACGGTGCAATTCTGAAATTTTTAGCTTTTTCCTGTTAATCCTAGCATGATAAAGAAGATTCAAAGAGAGTGAGATGCCAGCTCCTTTCATTCAGTCAGTAGCTTCAAACATTTCTGGTATATGAAAAACATGTTTTTCAATGGCAAAAATCAATGAATATTGTAAATGCACAAACAGTAATATCTCCACATTGCAAGGTGCAATTCTGAAATTTTTTGCTTTTTCCTGTTAATCCTAGCATGATAAAGAAGATTCAAAGAGAGTGAGATGCCAGCTCCTTTCATTCAGTCAGTAGCTTCAAACATTTCTGGTATATGAAAAACATGTTTTTCAATGGCAAAAATCAATGAATATTGTAAATGCACAAACAGTAATATCTCCACATTGCAAGGTGCAATTCTGAAATTTTTTGCTTTTTCCTGCTAATCCTAGCATGATAAAGAAGATTCAAAGAGAGTGAGATGCCAGCTCCTTTCATTCAGTCAGTAGCTTCAAACATTTCTGGTATATGAAAAACATGTTTTTCAATGGCAAAAATCAATGAATATTGTAAATGCACAAACAGTAATATCTCCACATTGCACGGTGCAATTCTGAAATTTTTAGCTTTTTCCTGTTAATCCTAGCATGATAAAGAAGATTCAAAGAGAGTGAGATGCCAGCTCCTTTCATTCAGTCAGTAGCTTCAAACATTTCTGGTATGTGAAAAACATGTTTTTCAATGGCAAAAATCAATGAATATTGTAAATGCACAAACAGTAATATCTCCACATTGCAAGGTGCAATTCTGAAATTTTTTGCTTTTTCCTGCTAATCCTAGCATGATAAAGAAGATTCAAAGAGAGTGAGATGCCAGCTCCTTTCATTCAGTCAGTAGCTTCAAACATTTCTGGTATATGAAAAACATGTTTTTCAATGGCAAAAATCAATGAATATTGTAAATGCACAAACAGTAATATCTCCACATTGCACGGTGCAATTCTGAAATTTTTAGCTTTTTCCTGTTAATCCTAGCATGATAAAGAAGATTCAAAGAGAGTGAGATGCCAGCTCCTTTCATTCAGTCAGTAGCTTCAAACATTTCTGGTATATGAAAAACATGTTTTTCAATGGCAAAAATCAATGAATATTGTAAATGCACAAACAGTAATATCTCCACATTGCAAGGTGCAATTCTGAAATTTTTTGCTTTTTCCTGCTCCTCTTAGTATGATAAAGAAGATTCAAAGAGAGTGAGATGCCAGCTCCTTTCATTCAGTCAGTAGCTTCAAACATTTCTGGTATATGAATAACATGATGTTTTTCAATGGCAAAAATCAATGAATATTGTAAATGCACAAACAGTAATTTCTCCACATTGCAAGGTGCAATTCTGAAATTTTTTGCTTTTTCCTGCTCCTCTTAGCATGATAAAGAAGATTCAAAGAGAGTGAGATGCCAGCTCCTTTCATTCAGTCAGTAGCTTCAATCATTTCTGGTATATGAATAACATGATGTTTTTCAATGGCAAAAATTAATGAATATTGTAAATGCACAAACAGTAATTTCTCCGCATTGCAAGGTGCAATTCTGAAATTTTTTTGCTTTTTCCTGCTCCTCTTAGCATGATAAAGAAGATTCAAAGAGAGTGAGATGCCAGCTCCTTTCATTCAGTCAGTAGCTTCAATCATTTCTGGACGTTTTTCAATGGCAAAAATCAATGAATATTGTAAATGCACAAAGAGTAATTTCTCCGCATTGAAGGTGCAATTCTGAAATTTTTTGCTTTTTCCTGCTCCTCTTAGCATGATAAAGAAGATTCAAAGAGAGTGAGATGCCAGCTCCTTTCATTCAGTCAGTAGCTTCAAACATTTCTGGTATATGAAAAACATGTTTTTCAATGGCAAAAATCAATGAGTATTGTAAATGCACAAACAGTAATATCTCCACATTGCACGGTGCAATTCTGAAATTTTTAGCTTTTTCCTGTTAATCCTAGCATGATAAAGAAGATTCAAAGAGAGTGAGATGCCAGCTCCTTTCAGTCAGTAGCTTCAAACATTTCTGGTATATGAAAAACATGTTTTTCAATGGCAAAAATCAATGAATATTGTAAATGCACAAACAGTAATATCTCCACATTGCAAGGTGCAATTTTGAAATTTTTTGCTTTTTCCTGCTAATCCTAGCATGATAAAGAAGATTCAGAGTGAGATGCCAGCTCCTTTCATTCAGTCAGTAGCTTCAAACATTTCTGGTATATGAAAAACATGTTTTTCAATGGCAAAAATCAATGAATATTGTAAATGCACAAACAGTAATATCTCCACATTGCAAGGTGCAATTTTGAAATTTTTTGCTTTTTCCTGCTAATCCTAGCATGATAAAGAAGATTCAGAGTGAGATGCCAGCTCCTTTCATTCAGTCAGTAGCTTCAAACATTTCTGGTATATGAAAAACATGTTTTTCAATGGCAAAAATCAATGAATATTGTAAATGCACAAACAGTAATATCTCCACATTGCAAGGTGCAATTCTGAAATTTTTTGCTTTTTCCTGTTAATCCTAGCATGATAAAGAAGATTCAAAGAGAGTGAGATGCCAGCTCCTTTCATTCAGTCAGTAGCTTCAAACATTTCTGGTATATGAAAAACATGTTTTTCAATGGCAAAAATCAATGAATATTGTAAATGCACAAACAGTAATATCTCCACATTGCACGGTGCAATTCTGAAATTTTTAGCTTTTTCCTGTTAATCCTAGCATGATAAAGAAGATTCAAAGAGAGTGAGATGCCAGCTCCTTTCATTCAGTCAGTAGCTTCAAACATTTCTGGTATATGAAAAACATGTTTTTCAATGGCAAAAATCAATGAATATTGTAAATGCACAAACAGTAATATCTCCACATTGCAAGGTGCAATTCTGAAATTTTTTGCTTTTTCCTGTTAATCCTAGCATGATAAAGAAGATTCAAAGAGAGTGAGATGCCAGCTCCTTTCATTCAGTCAGTAGCTTCAAACATTTCTGGTATATGAAAAACATGTTTTTCAATGGCAAAAATCAATGAATATTGTAAATGCACAAACAGTAATATCTCCACATTGCAAGGTGCAATTCTGAAATTTTTTGCTTTTTCCTGCTAATCCTAGCATGATAAAGATTCAAAGAGAGTGAGATGCCAGCTCCTTTCATTCAGTCAGTAGCTTCAAACATTTCTGGTATATGAAAAACATGTTTTTCAATGGCAAAAATCAATGAATATTGTAAATGCACAAACAGTAATATCTCCACATTGCACGGTGCAATTCTGAAATTTTTAGCTTTTTCCTGTTAATCCTAGCATGATAAAGAAGATTCAAAGAGAGTGAGATGCCAGCTCCTTTCATTCAGTCAGTAGCTTCAAACATTTCTGGTATATGAAAAACATGTTTTTCAATGGCAAAAATCAATGAATATTGTAAATGCACAAACAGTAATATCTCCACATTGCAAGGTGCAATTCTGAAATTCTTTGCTTTTTCCTGTTAATCCTAGCATGATAAAGAAGATTCAAAGAGAGTGAGATGCCAGCTCCTTTCATTCAGTCAGTAGCTTCAAACATTTCTGGTATATGAAAAACATGTTTTTCAATGGCAAAAATCAATGAATATTGTAAATGCACAAACAGTAATATCTCCACATTGCAAGGTGCAATTCTGAAATTTTTTGCTTTTTCCTGCTAATCCTAGCATGATAAAGAAGATTCAAAGAGAGTGAGATGCCAGCTCCTTTCATTCAGTCAGTAGCTTCAAACATTTCTGGTATATGAAAAACATGTTTTTCAATGGCAAAAATCAATGAATATTGTAAATGCACAAACAGTAATATCTCCACATTGCAAGGTGCAATTCTGAAATTTTTTGCTTTTTCCTGCTAATCCTAGCATGATAAAGAAGATTCAAAGAGAGTGAGATGCCAGCTCCTTTCATTCAGTCAGTAGCTTCAAACATTTCTGGTATATGAAAAACATGTTTTTCAATGGCAAAAATCAATGAATATTGTAAATGCACAAACAGTAATATCTCCACATTGCACGGTGCAATTCTGAAATTTTTAGCTTTTTCCTGTTAATCCTAGCATGATAAAGAAGATTCAAAGAGAGTGAGATGCCAGCTCCTTTCATTCAGTCAGTAGCTTCAAACATTTCTGGTATATGAAAAACATGTTTTTCAATGGCAAAAATCAATGAATATTGTAAATGCACAAACAGTAATATCTCCACATTGCAAGGTGCAATTCTGAAATTTTTTGCTTTTTCCTGTTAATCCTAGCATGATAAAGAAGATTCAAAGAGAGTGAGATGCCAGCTCCTTTCATTCAGTCAGTAGCTTCAAACATTTCTGGTATATGAAAAACATGTTTTTCAATGGCAAAAATCAATGAATATTGTAAATGCACAAACAGTAATATCTCCACATTGCAAGGTGCAATTCTGAAATTTTTTGCTTTTTCCTGCTATCCTAGCATGATAAAGAAGATTCAAAGAGAGTGAGATGCCAGCTCCTTTCATTCAGTCAGTTAAGCTTAGCTTCAAACATTTCTGGTATATGAAAAACATGTTTTTCAATGGCAAAAATCAATGAATATTGTAAATGCACAAACAGTAATATCTCCACATTGCAAGGTGCAATTCTGAAATTTTTTGCTTTTTCCTGCTCCTCTTAGTATGATAAAGAAGATTCAAAG
>NW_027370330.1:0-36656 GCF_046119375.1 Phyllobates terribilis | reverse complement strand
CAAAAAATTTCAGAATTGCACCTTGCAATGCGGAGAAATTACTGTTTGTGCATTTACAATATTCATTGATTTTTGCCATTGAAAAATGTCCAGAAATGATTGAAGCTACTGACTGAATGAAAGGAGCTGGCATCTCACTCTCTTTGAATCTTCTTTATCATGCTAAGAGGAGCAGGAAAAAGCAAAAAATTTCAGAATTGCACCTTGCAATGCGGAGAAATTACTGTTTGTGCATTTACAATATTCATTGATTTTTGCCATTGAAAAACATCATGTTATTCATATACCAGAAATGTTTGAAGCTACTGACTGAATGAAAGGAGCTGGCATCTCACTCTCTTTGAATCTTCTTTATCATGCTAAGAGGAGCAGGAAAAAGCAAAAAATTTCAGAATTGCACCTTGCAATGCGGAGAAATTACTGTTTGTGCATTTACAATATTCATTGATTTTTGCCATTGAAAAACATCCAGAAATGATTGAAGCTACTGACTGAATGAAAGGAGCTCTCATCTCACTCTCTTTGAATCTTGTTTATCATGCTAAGAGGAGCAGGAAAAAGCAAAAAAATTCAGACTTGCACCTTGCAATGCGGAGAAATTACTGTTTGTGCATTTACAATATTCATTGATTTTTGCCATTGAAAAACGTCCAGAAATGATTGAAGCTACTGACTGAATGAAAGGAGCTGGCATCTCACTCTCTTTGAATCTTCTTTATCATGCTAAGAGGAGCAGGAAAAAGCAAAAAATTTCAGAATTGCACCTTGCAATGCGGAGAAATTACTGTTTGTGCATTTACAATATTCATTGATTTTTGCCATTGAAAAACATCATGTTATTCATATACCAGAAATGATTGAAGCTACTGACTGAATGAAAGGAGCTGGCATCTCACTCTCTTTGAATCTTCTTTATCATGCTAAGAGGAGCAGGAAAAAGCAAAAAATTTCAGAATTGCACCTTGCAATGCGGAGAAATTACTGTTTGTGCATTTACAATATTCAATGATTTTTGCCATTGAAAAACGTCCAGAAATGATTGAAGCTACTGACTGAATGAAAGGAGCTGGCATCTCACTCTCTTTGAATCTTCTTTATCATGCTAAGAGGAGCAGGAAAAAGCAAAAAATTTCAGAATTGCACCTTGCAATGCGGAGAAATTACTGTTTGTGCATTTACAATATTCATTGATTTTTGCCATTGAAAAACATCATGCTATTCATATACCAGAAATGTTTGAAGCTACTGACTGAATGAAAGGAGCTGGCATCTCACTCTCTTTGAATCTTCTTTATCATGCTAAGAGGAGCAGGAAAAAGCAAAAAATTTCAGAATTGCACCTTGCAATGCGGAGAAATTACTGCTGTTTGTGCATTTACAATATTCATTGATTTTTGCCATTGAAAAACGTCCAGAAATGATTGAAGCTACTGACTGAATGAAAGGAGCTGGCATCTCACTCTCTTTGAATCTTGTTTATCATGCTAAGAGGAGCAGGAAAAAGCAAAAAATTTCAGAATTGCACCTTGCAATGCGGAGAAATTACTGTTTGTGCATTTACAATATTCATTGATTTTTGCCATTGAAAAACGTCCAGAAATGATTGAAGCTACTGACTGAATGAAAGGAGCTGGCATCTCACTCTCTTTGAATCTTCTTTATCATGCTAAGAGGAGCAGGAAAAAGCAAAAAATTTCAGAATTGCACCTTGCAATGCGGAGAAATTACTGTTTGTGCATTTACAATATTCATTGATTTTTGCCATTGAAAAACATCATGTTATTCATATACCAGAAATGATTGAAGCTACTGACTGAATGAAAGGAGCTGGCATCTCACTCTCTTTGAATCTTCTTTATCATGCTAAGAGGAGCAGGAAAAAGCAAAAAATTTCAGAATTGCACCTTGCAATGCGGAGAAATTACTGTTTGTGCATTTACAATATTCAATGATTTTTGCCATTGAAAAACGTCCAGAAATGATTGAAGCTACTGACTGAATGAAAGGAGCTGGCATCTCACTCTCTTTGAATCTTCTTTATCATGCTAAGAGGAGCAGGAAAAAGCAAAAAATTTCAGAATTGCACCTTCCAATGCGGAGAAATTACTGTTTGTGCATTTACAATATTCATTGATTTTTGCCATTGAAAAACATCATGTTATTCATATACCAGAAATGTTTGAAGCTACTGACTGAATGAAAGGAGCTGGCATCTCACTCTCTTTGAATCTTTTTTATCATGCTAAGAGGAGCAGGAAAAAGCAAAAAATTTCAGAATTGCACCTTGCAATGCGGAGAAATTACTGTTTGTGCATTTACAATATTCATTGATTTTTGCCATTGAAAAACATCCAGAAATGATTGAAGCTACTGACTGAATGAAAGGAGCTCTCATCTCACTCTCTTTGAATCTTGTTTATCATGCTAAGAGGAGCAGGAAAAAGCAAAAAAATTCAGAATTGCACCTTGCAATGCGGAGAAATTACTGTTTGTGCATTTACAATATTCATTGATTTTTGCCATTGAAAAACGTCCAGAAATGATTGAAGCTACTGACTGAATGAAAGGAGCTGGCATCTCACTCTCTTTGAATCTTCTTTATCATGCTAAGAGGAGCAGGAAAAAGCAAAAAATTTCAGAATTGCACCTTGCAATGCGGAGAAATTACTGTTTGTGCATTTACAATATTCATTGATTTTTGCCATTGAAAAACATCATGTTATTCATATACCAGAAATGATTGAAGCTACTGACTGAATGAAAGGAGCTGGCATCTCACTCTCTTTGAATCTTCTTTATCATGCTAAGAGGAGCAGGAAAAAGCAAAAAATTTCAGAATTGCACCTTGCAATGCGGAGAAATTACTGTTTGTGCATTTACAATATTCAATGATTTTTGCCATTGAAAAACGTCCAGAAATGATTGAAGCTACTGACTGAATGAAAGGAGCTGGCATCTCACTCTCTTTGAATCTTCTTTATCATGCTAAGAGGAGCAGGAAAAAGCAAAAAATTTCAGAATTGCACCTTGCAATGCGGAGAAATTACTGTTTGTGCATTTACAATATTCATTGATTTTTGCCATTGAAAAACATCATGCTATTCATATACCAGAAATGTTTGAAGCTACTGACTGAATGAAAGGAGCTGGCATCTCACTCTCTTTGAATCTTCTTTATCATGCTAAGAGGAGCAGGAAAAAGCAAAAAATTTCAGAATTGCACCTTGCAATGCGGAGAAATTACTGTTTGTGCATTTACAATATTCATTGATTTTTGCCATTGAAAAACGTCCAGAAATGATTGAAGCTACTGACTGAATGAAAGGAGCTGGCATCTCACTCTCTTTGAATCTTGTTTATCATGCTAAGAGGAGCAGGAAAAAGCAAAAAATTTCAGAATTGCACCTTGCAATGCGGAGAAATTACTGTTTGTGCATTTACAATATTCATTGATTTTTGCCATTGAAAAACGTCCAGAAATGATTGAAGCTACTGACTGAATGAAAGGAGCTGGCATCTCACTCTCTTTGAATCTTCTTTATCATGCTAAGAGGAGCAGGAAAAAGCAAAAAATTTCAGAATTGCACCTTGCAATGCGGAGAAATTACTGTTTGTGCATTTACAATATTCAATGATTTTTGCCATTGAAAAACGTCCAGAAATGATTGAAGCTACTGACTGAATGAAAGGAGCTGGCATCTCACTCTCTTTGAATCTTCTTTATCATGCTAAGAGGAGCAGGAAAAAGCAAAAAATTTCAGAATTGCACCTTGCAATGCGGAGAAATTACTGTTTGTGCATTTACAATATTCATTGATTTTTGCCATTGAAAAACATCATGTTATTCATATACCAGAAATGTTTGAAGCTACTGACTGAATGAAAGGAGCTGGCATCTCACTCTCTTTGAGTCTTCTTTATCATGCTAAGAGGAGCAGAAAAAAGCAAAAAATTTCAGAATTGCACCTTGCAATGCGGAGAAATTACTGCTTGTGCATTTACAATATTCATTGATTTTTGCCATTGAAAAACATCATGTTATTCATATACCAGAAATGATTGAAGCTACTGACTGAATGAAAGGAGCTGGCATCTCACTCTCTTTGAATCTTCTTTATCATGCTAAGAGGAGCAGGAAAAAGCAAAAAATTTCAGAATTGCACCTTGCAATGCGGAGAAATTACTGTTTGTGCATTTACAATATTCATTGATTTTTGCCATTGAAAAACGTCCAGAAATGATTGAAGCTACTGACTGAATGAAAGGAGCTGGCATCTCACTCTCTTTGAATCTTCTTTATCATGCTAAGAGGAGCAGGAAAAAGCAAAAAATTTCAGAATTGCACCTTGCAATGCGGAGAAATTACTGTTTGTGCATTTACAATATTCATTGATTTTTGCCATTGAAAAACATCATGTTATTCATATACCAGAAATGTTTGAAGCTACTGACTGAATGAAAGGAGCTGGCATCTCACTCTCTTTGAGTCTTCTTTATCATGCTAAGAGGAGCAGAAAAAAGCAAAAAATTTCAGAATTGCACCTTGCAATGCGGAGAAATTACTGTTTGTGCATTTACAATATTCATTGATTTTTGCCATTGAAAAACGTCCAGAAATGATTGAAGCTACTGACTGAATGAAAGGAGCTGGCATCTCACTCTCTTTGAATCTTGTTTATCATGCTAAGAGGAGCAGGAAAAAGCAAAAAATTTCAGAATTGCACCTTGCAATGCGGAGAAATTACTGTTTGTGCATTTACAATATTCATTGATTTTTGCCATTGAAAAACGTCCAGAAATGATTGAAGCTACTGACTGAATGAAAGGAGCTGGCATCTCACTCTCTTTGAATCTTCTTTATCATGCTAAGAGGAGCAGGAAAAAGCAAAAAATTTCAGAATTGCACCTTGCAATGCGGAGAAATTACTGTTTGTGCATTTACAATATTCATTGATTTTTGCCATTGAAAAACATCGTTATTCATATACCAGAAATGATTGAAGCTACTGACTGAATGAAAGGAGCTGGCATCTCACTCTCTTTGAATCTTCTTTATCATGCTAAGAGGAGCAGGAAAAAGCAAAAAATTTCAGAATTGCACCTTGCAATGCGGAGAAATTACTGTTTGTGCATTTACAATATTCAATGATTTTTGCCATTGAAAAACGTCCAGAAATGATTGAAGCTACTGACTGAATGAAAGGAGCTGGCATCTCACTCTCTTTGAATCTTGTTTATCATGCTAAGAGGAGCAGGAAAAAGCAAAAAATTTCAGAATTGCACCTTGCAATGCGGAGAAATTACTGTTTGTGCATTTACAATATTCATTGATTTTTGCCATTGAAAAACATCATGTTATTCATATACCAGAAATGATTGAAGCTACTGACTGAATGAAAGGAGCTGGCATCTCACTCTCTTTGAATCTTCTTTATCATGCTAAGAGGAGCAGGAAAAAGCAAAAAATTTCAGAATTGCACCTTGCAATGCGGAGAAATTACTGTTTGTGCATTTACAATATTCATTGATTTTTGCCATTGAAAAACGTCCAGAAATGATTGAAGCTACTGACTGAATGAAAGGAGCTGGCATCTCACTCTCTTTGAATCTTCTTTATCATGCTAAGAGGAGCAGGAAAAAGCAAAAAATTTCAGAATTGCACCTTGCAATGCGGAGAAATTACTGTTTGTGCATTTACAATATTCATTGATTTTTGCCATTGAAAAACATCATGTTATTCATATACCAGAAATGTTTGAAGCTACTGACTGAATGAAAGGAGCTGGCATCTCACTCTCTTTGAGTCTTCTTTATCATGCTAAGAGGAGCAGAAAAAAGCAAAAAATTTCAGAATTGCACCTTGCAATGCGGAGAAATTACTGTTTGTGCATTTACAATATTCATTGATTTTTGCCATTGAAAAACGTCCAGAAATGATTGAAGCTACTGACTGAATGAAAGGAGCTGGCATCTCACTCTCTTTGAATCTTGTTTATCATGCTAAGAGGAGCAGGAAAAAGCAAAAAATTTCAGAATTGCACCTTGCAATGCGGAGAAATTACTGTTTGTGCATTTACAATATTCATTGATTTTTGCCATTGAAAAACGTCCAGAAATGATTGAAGCTACTGACTGAATGAAAGGAGCTGGCATCTCACTCTCTTTGAATCTTCTTTATCATGCTAAGAGGAGCAGGAAAAAGCAAAAAATTTCAGAATTGCACCTTGCAATGCGGAGAAATTACTGTTTGTGCATTTACAATATTCATTGATTTTTGCCATTGAAAAACATCGTTATTCATATACCAGAAATGATTGAAGCTACTGACTGAATGAAAGGAGCTGGCATCTCACTCTCTTTGAATCTTCTTTATCATGCTAAGAGGAGCAGGAAAAAGCAAAAAATTTCAGAATTGCACCTTGCAATGCGGAGAAATTACTGTTTGTGCATTTACAATATTCAATGATTTTTGCCATTGAAAAACGTCCAGAAATGATTGAAGCTACTGACTGAATGAAAGGAGCTGGCATCTCACTCTCTTTGAATCTTGTTTATCATGCTAAGAGGAGCAGGAAAAAGCAAAAAATTTCAGAATTGCACCTTGCAATGCGGAGAAATTACTGTTTGTGCATTTACAATATTCATTGATTTTTGCCATTGAAAAACATCATGTTATTCATATACCAGAAATGATTGAAGCTACTGACTGAATGAAAGGAGCTGGCATCTCACTCTCTTTGAATCTTCTTTATCATGCTAAGAGGAGCAGGAAAAAGCAAAAAATTTCAGAATTGCACCTTGCAATGCGGAGAAATTACTGTTTGTGCATTTACAATATTCAATGATTTTTGCCATTGAAAAACGTCCAGAAATGATTGAAGCTACTGACTGAATGAAAGGAGCTGGCATCTCACTCTCTTTGAATCTTCTTTATCATGCTAAGAGGAGCAGGAAAAAGCAAAAAATTTCAGAATTGCACCTTGCAATGCGGAGAAATTACTGTTTGTGCATTTACAATATTCATTGATTTTTGCCATTGAAAAACGTCCAGAAATGATTGAAGCTACTGACTGAATGAAAGGAGCTGGCATCTCACTCTCTTTGAATCTTGTTTATCATGCTAAGAGGAGCAGGAAAAAGCAAAAAATTTCAGAATTGCACCTTGCAATGCGGAGAAATTACTGTTTGTGCATTTACAATATTCATTGATTTTTGCCATTGAAAAACGTCCTGAAATGATTGAAGCTACTGACTGAATGAAAGGAGCTGGCATCTCACTCTCTTTGAATCTTCTTTATCATGCTAAGAGGAGCAGGAAAAAGCAAAAAATTTCAGAATTGCACCTTGCAATGCGGAGAAATTACTGTTTGTGCATTTACAATATTCATTGATTTTTGCCATTGAAAAACATCATGTTATTCATATACCAGAAATGTTTGAAGCTACTGACTGAATGAAAGGAGCTGGCATCTCACTCTCTTTGAGTCTTCTTTATCATGCTAAGAGGAGCAGAAAAAAGCAAAAAATTTCAGAATTGCACCTTGCAATGCGGAGAAATTACTGTTTGTGCATTTACAATATTCATTGATTTTTGCCATTGAAAAACGTCCAGAAATGATTGAAGCTACTGACTGAATGAAAGGAGCTGGCATCTCACTCTCTTTGAATCTTGTTTATCATGCTAAGAGGAGCAGGAAAAAGCAAAAAATTTCAGAATTGCACCTTGCAATGCGGAGAAATTACTGTTTGTGCATTTACAATATTCATTGATTTTTGCCATTGAAAAACGTCCAGAAATGATTGAAGCTACTGACTGAATGAAAGGAGCTGGCATCTCACTCTCTTTGAATCTTCTTTATCATGCTAAGAGGAGCAGGAAAAAGCAAAAAATTTCAGAATTGCACCTTGCAATGCGGAGAAATTACTGTTTGTGCTTTTACAATATTCATTGATTTTTGCCATTGAAAAACATCATGTTATTCATATACCAGAAATGTTTGAAGCTACTGGCTGAATGAAAGGAGCTGGCATCTCACTCTCTTTGAATCTTCTTTATCATGCTAAGAGGAGCAGGAAAAAGCAAAAAATTTCAGAATTGCACCTTGCAATGCGGAGAAATTACTGTTTGTGCATTTACAATATTCATTGATTTTTGCCATTGAAAAACATCCAGAAATGATTGAAGCTACTGACTGAATGAAAGGAGCTCTCATCTCACTCTCTTTGAATCTTGTTTATCATGCTAAGAGGAGCAGGAAAAAGCAAAAAAATTCAG
Organism: Phyllobates terribilis; assembly: GCF_046119375.1. Taxonomy (NCBI): domain Eukaryota; kingdom Metazoa; phylum Chordata; class Amphibia; order Anura; family Dendrobatidae; genus Phyllobates; species Phyllobates terribilis. Next base: position 28,381 of record NW_027370330.1, on the reverse strand, counting down.
AATTGCACCTTGCAATGCGGAGAAATTACTGTTTGTGCATTTACAATATTCATTGATTTTTGCCATTGAAAAACGTCCAGAAATGATTGAAGCTACTGACTGAATGAAAGGAGCTGGCATCTCACTCTCTTTGAATCTTCTTTATCATGCTAAGAGGAGCAGGAAAAAGCAAAAAATTTCAGAATTGCACCTTGCAATGCGGAGAAATTACTGTTTGTGCATTTACAATATTCATTGATTTTTGCCATTGAAAAACATCATGTTATTCATATACCAGAAATGATTGAAGCTACTGACTGAATGAAAGGAGCTGGCATCTCACTCTCTTTGAATCTTCTTTATCATGCTAAGAGGAGCAGAAAAAAGCAAAAAATTTCAGAATTGCACCTTGCAATGCGGAGAAATTAGTTTGTGCATTTACAATATTCATTGATTTTTGCCATTGAAAAACGTCCAGAAATGATTGAAGCTACTGACTGAATGAAAAATTTCAGAATTGCACCGTGCAATGTGGAGATATTACTGTTTGTGCATTTACAATATTCATAGATTTTTGCCATTGAAAAACGTCCAGAAATGTTTGAAGCTACTGACTGAATGAAAGGAGCTGGCATCTCACTCTCTTTGAATCTTCTTTATCATGCTAGGATTAACAGGAAAAAGCTAAAAATTTCAGAATTGCACCGTGCAATGTGGAGATATTACTGTTTGTGCATTTACAATATTCATTGATTTTTGCCATTGAAAAACATGTTTTTCATATACCAGAAATGTTTGAAGCTACTGACTGAATGAAAGGAGCTGGCATCTCACTCTCTTTGAATCTTCTTTATCATGCTAGGATTAACAGGAAAAAGCTAAAAATTTCAGAATTGCACCGTGCAATGTGGAGATATTACTGTTTGTGCATTTACAATATTCATTGATTTTTGCCATTGAAAAACGTCCAGAAATGATTGAAGCTACTGACTGAATGAAAGGAGCTGGCATCTCACTCTCTTTGAATCTTCTTTATCATGCTAGGATTAACAGGAAAAAGCTAAAAATTTCAGAATTGCACCGTGCAATGTGGAGATATTACTGTTTGTGCATTTACAATATTCATTGATTTTTGCCATTGAAAAACATGTTTTTCATATACCAGAAATGTTTGAAGCTACTGACTGAATGAAAGGAGCTGGCATCTCACTCTCTTTGAATCTTCTTTATCATGCTAGGATTAACAGGAAAAAGCTAAAAATTTCAGAATTGCACCGTGCAATGTGGAGATATTACTGTTTGTGCATTTACAATATTCATTGATTTTTGCCATTGAAAAACGTCCAGAAATGTTTGAAGCTACTGACTGAATGAAAGGAGCTGGCATCTCACTCTCTTTGAATCTTCTTTATCATGCTAGGATTAACAGGAAAAAGCTAAAAATTTCAGAATTGCACCGTGCAATGTGGAGATATTACTGTTTGTGCATTTACAATATTCATTGATTTTTGCCATTGAAAAACATGTTTTTCATATACCAGAAATGTTTGAAGCTACTGACTGAATGAAAGGAGCTGGCATCTCACTCTCTTTGAATCTTCTTTATCATGCTAGGATTAACAGGAAAAAGCTAAAAATTTCAGAATTGCACCGTGCAATGTGGAGATATTACTGTTTGTGCATTTACAATATTCATTGATTTTTGCCATTGAAAAACGTCCAGAAATGTTTGAAGCTACTGACTGAATGAAAGGAGCTGGCATCTCACTCTCTTTGAATCTTCTTTATCATGCTAGGATTAACAGGAAAAAGCAAAAAATTTCAGAATTGCACCGTGCAATGTGGAGATATTACTGTTTGTGCATTTACAATATTCATTGATTTTTGCCATTGAAAAACGTCCAGAAATGTTTGAAGCTACTGACTGAATGAAAGGAGCTGGCATCTCACTCTCTTTGAATCTTCTTTATCATGCTAGGATTAACAGGAAAAAGCTAAAAATTTCAGAATTGCACCGTGCAATGTGGAGATATTACTGTTTGTGCATTTACAATATTCATTGATTTTTGCCATTGAAAAACGTCCAGAAATGTTTGAAGCTACTGACTGAATGAAAGGAGCTGGCATCTCACTCTCTTTGAATCTTCTTTATCATGCTAGGATTAACAGGAAAAAGCTAAAAATTTCAGAATTGCACCGTGCAATGTGGAGATATTACTGTTTGTGCATTTACAATATTCATTGATTTTTGCCATTGAAAAACATGTTTTTCATATACCAGAAATGTTTGAAGCTACTGACTGAATGAAAGGAGCTGGCATCTCACTCTCTTTGAATCTTCTTTATCATGCTAGGATTAACAGGAAAAAGCAAAAAATTTCAGAATTGCACCGTGCAATGTGGAGATATTACTGTTTGTGCATTTACAATATTCATTGATTTTTGCCATTGAAAAACATGTTTTTCATATACCAGAAATGTTTGAAGCTACTGACTGAATGAAAGGAGCTGGCATCTCACTCTCTTTGAATCTTCTTTATCATGCTAGGATTAACAGGAAAAAGCTAAAAATTTCAGAATTGCACCGTGCAATGTGGAGATATTACTGTTTGTGCATTTACAATATTCATTGATTTTTGCCATTGAAAAACGTCCAGAAATGTTTGAAGCTACTGACTGAATGAAAGGAGCTGGCATCTCACTCTCTTTGAATCTTCTTTATCATGCTAGGATTAACAGGAAAAAGCTAAAAATTTCAGAATTGCACCGTGCAATGTGGAGATATTACTGTTTGTGCATTTACAATATTCATTGATTTTTGCCATTGAAAAACGTCCAGAAATGTTTGAAGCTACTGACTGAATGAAAGGAGCTGGCATCTCACTCTCTTTGAATCTTCTTTATCATGCTAGGATTAACAGGAAAAAGCTAAAAATTTCAGAATTGCACCGTGCAATGTGGAGATATTACTGTTTGTGCATTTACAATATTCATTGATTTTTGCCATTGAAAAACGTCCAGAAATGTTTGAAGCTACTGACTGAATGAAAGGAGCTGGCATCTCACTCTCTTTGAATCTTCTTTATCATGCTAGGATTAACAGGAAAAAGCTAAAAATTTCAGAATTGCACCGTGCAATGTGGAGATATTACTGTTTGTGCATTTACAATATTCATTGATTTTTGCCATTGAAAAACATGTTTTTCATATACCAGAAATGTTTGAAGCTACTGACTGAATGAAAGGAGCTGGCATCTCACTCTCTTTGAATCTTCTTTATCATGCTAGGATTAACAGGAAAAAGCTAAAAATTTCAGAATTGCACCGTGCAATGTGGAGATATTACTGTTTGTGCATTTACAATATTCATTGATTTTTGCCATTGAAAAACGTCCAGAAATGTTTGAAGCTACTGACTGAATGAAAGGAGCTGGCATCTCACTCTCTTTGAATCTTCTTTATCATGCTAGGATTAACAGGAAAAAGCTAAAAATTTCAGAATTGCACCGTGCAATGTGGAGATATTACTGTTTGTGCATTTACAATATTCATTGATTTTTGCCATTGAAAAACGTCCAGAAATGTTTGAAGCTACTGACTGAATGAAAGGAGCTGGCATCTCACTCTCTTTGAATCTTCTTTATCATGCTAGGATTAACAGGAAAAAGCTAAAAATTTCAGAATTGCACCGTGCAATGTGGAGATATTACTGTTTGTGCATTTACAATATTCATTGATTTTTGCCATTGAAAAACATGTTTTTCATATACCAGAAATGTTTGAAGCTACTGACTGAATGAAAGGAGCTGGCATCTCACTCTCTTTGAATCTTCTTTATCATGCTAGGATTAACAGGAAAAAGCTAAAAATTTCAGAATTGCACCGTGCAATGTGGAGATATTACTGTTTGTGCATTTACAATATTCATTGATTTTTGCCATTGAAAAACGTCCAGAAATGTTTGAAGCTACTGACTGAATGAAAGGAGCTGGCATCTCACTCTCTTTGAATCTTCTTTATCATGCTAGGATTAACAGGAAAAAGCTAAAAATTTCAGAATTGCACCGTGCAATGTGGAGATATTACTGTTTGTGCATTTACAATATTCATTGATTTTTGCCATTGAAAAACATGTTTTTCATATACCAGAAATGTTTGAAGCTACTGACTGAATGAAAGGAGCTGGCATCTCACTCTCTTTGAATCTTCTTTATCATGCTAGGATTAACAGGAAAAAGCTAAAAATTTCAGAATTGCACCGTGCAATGTGGAGATATTACTGTTTGTGCATTTACAATATTCATTGATTTTTGCCATTGAAAAACATGTTTTTCATATACCAGAAATGTTTGAAGCTACTGACTGAATGAAAGGAGCTGGCATCTCACTCTCTTTGAATCTTCTTTATCATGCTAGGATTAACAGGAAAAAGCTAAAAATTTCAGAATTGCACCGTGCAATGTGGAGATATTACTGTTTGTGCATTTACAATATTCATTGATTTTTGCCATTGAAAAACATGTTTTTCATATACCAGAAATGTTTGAAGCTACTGACTGAATGAAAGGAGCTGGCATCTCACTCTCTTTGAATCTTCTTTATCATGCTAGGATTAACAGGAAAAAGCTAAAAATTTCAGAATTGCACCGTGCAATGTGGAGATATTACTGTTTGTGCATTTACAATATTCATTGATTTTTGCCATTGAAAAACGTCCAGAAATGTTTGAAGCTACTGACTGAATGAAAGGAGCTGGCATCTCACTCTCTTTGAATCTTCTTTATCATGCTAGGATTAACAGGAAAAAGCTAAAAATTTCAGAATTGCACCGTGCAATGTGGAGATATTACTGTTTGTGCATTTACAATATTCATTGATTTTTGCCATTGAAAAACATGTTTTTCATATACCAGAAATGTTTGAAGCTACTGACTGAATGAAAGGAGCTGGCATCTCACTCTCTTTGAATCTTCTTTATCATGCTAGGATTAGCAGGAAAAAGCTAAAAATTTCAGAATTGCACCGTGCAATGTGGAGATATTACTGTTTGTGCATTTACAATATTCATTGATTTTTGCCATTGAAAAACATGTTTTTCATATACCAGAAATGTTTGAAGCTACTGACTGAATGAAAGGAGCTGGCATCTCACTCTCTTTGAATCTTCTTTATCATGCTAGGATTAACAGGAAAAAGCTAAAAATTTCAGAATTGCACCGTGCAATGTGGAGATATTACTGTTTGTGCATTTACAATATTCATTGATTTTTGCCATTGAAAAACATGTTTTTCATATACCAGAAATGTTTGAAGCTACTGACTGAATGAAAGGAGCTGGCATCTCACTCTCTTTGAATCTTCTTTATCATGCTAGGATTAACAGGAAAAAGCTAAAAATTTCAGAATTGCACCGTGCAATGTGGAGATATTACTGTTTGTGCATTTACAATATTCATTGATTTTTGCCATTGAAAAACATGTTTTTCATATACCAGAAATGTTTGAAGCTACTGACTGAATGAAAGGAGCTGGCATCTCACTCTCTTTGAATCTTCTTTATCATGCTAGGATTAACAGGAAAAAGCTAAAAATTTCAGAATTGCACCGTGCAATGTGGAGATATTACTGTTTGTGCATTTACAATATTCATTGATTTTTGCCATTGAAAAACGTCCAGAAATGTTTGAAGCTACTGACTGAATGAAAGGAGCTGGCATCTCACTCTCTTTGAATCTTCTTTATCATGCTAGGATTAACAGGAAAAAGCTAAAAATTTCAGAATTGCACCGTGCAATGTGGAGATATTACTGTTTGTGCATTTACAATATTCATTGATTTTTGCCATTGAAAAACATGTTTTTCATATACCAGAAATGTTTGAAGCTACTGACTGAATGAAAGGAGCTGGCATCTCACTCTCTTTGAATCTTCTTTATCATGCTAGGATTAACAGGAAAAAGCTAAAAATTTCAGAATTGCACCGTGCAATGTGGAGATATTACTGTTTGTGCATTTACAATATTCATTGATTTTTGCCATTGAAAAACATGTTTTTCATATACCAGAAATGTTTGAAGCTACTGACTGAATGAAAGGAGCTGGCATCTCACTCTCTTTGAATCTTCTTTATCATGCTAGGATTAACAGGAAAAAGCTAAAAATTTCAGAATTGCACCGTGCAATGTGGAGATATTACTGTTTGTGCATTTACAATATTCATTGATTTTTGCCATTGAAAAACATGTTTTTCATATACCAGAAATGTTTGAAGCTACTGACTGAATGAAAGGAGCTGGCATCTCACTCTCTTTGTTTTACCGTATTTTTTATTTTTCATTAACGACATTGACAAGTAATTGACAGTAGCATAATTCTAAATACAAGGGAAAAATCAGGGATAACTGGGACGCGGAAAAAGAGGGAAGACCAAAGGGAGGGGAGGGAAGGGAAACAACAAGGATGAAATAACAAAGGGTAGAAGAGATTGATTCATCAAATAATACTGTAATCAATAAGGAATAATAAAAAACAATCTAACAAAACACAAAACAATTTCAACACACATTATCATGCTAGCAATAATACAAACAAAGTGAATAAACAGTCTGTAAGACATATTAAGAACTACCAGTATTATAGGCAGGACGGGGGAATTTGTTTGACCAGATATCCCATTTCTTAGAAAATTTGGAAAGGTTATCATTGATATAGGCAAATCTAAATTCGTATATTCTATGTTGGTTCATCCTATCTACTAATTCCTCCAAAGTAGGAACAGACGATTTTCTCCAATGAAAGGATAAAGCATTTTTGCAAACCGAAAATATGTGGATCATGATAGCTCTCTCATAAGATTTATATGTTTCCAATTCTAATGATAATAGAGCTGTTTGAGGAGTCAAAATTAAAGGTCTGCCCAAAAGGTCATTAATCAGAGAAGAAATCTGAGCCCACAGATTACGAATCTTAGGGCAGCTCCAAAAAATATGCAAAAGATCTCCTTTAATGCCACAATCCCTCCAACAAAGGGGAGAATTACTGGACCTTATGTGATGGAGCCTGATTGGGGTATAATACCACCTTGATAAAACCTTGAAATAGGCCTCTTGCAGAGGCATGGAAATATTGGAGGCTTGAGTAAAAAGTACAGCATTCTCCCACTGGTCGAGAGGGAAGTTGAGTTTCAGGTCTTTTTCCCATCGTAACATGTAAATATTTTTTTTGAAGGATAGATCATTGTTGAAGTTGTTGTAAATGTGTCTCAAGCTCCAAAAAATTTTGTGGGATGGGTTACACAGCAGGTTCGCCGAGGTTGTGGAAACAAGGAATTTACCAGCCAAAAATTCTAGAATAATACTTTTAAAATGGGAGTATAAGAAAAAATCAGAAGAAGGGAGATTAAATTTTTTTTTGAGAGTTTGGAAAGGAGAAAAAGTAGAAATCTCGAAGAGGTCCCCAATTTTCCTTAACCCTCTACTATTCCAGTGATCCGGAATGCAGGAGTTATGTAAGGCAGCAACAAAATTGATTGGAAAGTTTTTAACCAGAGAGAGTTTGTCTACACTGGAGTCTCTAGAAAGGTTCCCCCTCCCTCTCCTAGCAATTTTCTTCCAAGCTTCGATAGTCGCTTGAAAGATAGGGTGGGAAGGATCATGAGTGCATTTCTTAAAGAGATGTTTAAATAGCAAATCTCGGGGAGGGGAGTCGCCGTTCAGAAAGGTCTCCAAAATTAGCCATGCCGGGGGATTTGTAGAGTTAAGCCAATTTCTACTCTGCTTGATAAGGTTAGCATAATAATAGGCGGAAATGTTAGGGAGACTCAGGCCTCCATTGCTTTTGTTTTTATATAAGATTTCAGCAGATATCCTCGCACGTTTTTTGTCCCAGATATAAGAGTTAATCTGGTTCTGTATTTTTTGGATGAAACAAAAGGGTATATTTAATGGTAAGTTACGAAAGAAATACAAGATTTTGGGGAGGACAAACATTTTAATGGATAGAACCCTACCCCACCATGACAAATCCTTTTTCAGGAGATTCGTCAGATCTCCTCGGACGACGTCATTAATTAAGTCTAAGTTGGCAGAGAGAGTTGAATCGATAGATTTACCAACTACAATCCCCAAATAGGACAGATTGTCCTTGGCTGAATCAAAGGAGAATTTTGAATGTAAAGCTTCTCTCGTTTGATGGTCCAAATTAATGTTTAAAAGTTTTGATTTTTTTTTATTAATCTTAAAGTAAGAGATCTGGGAGAATGAATCCAGAACTTCCAAGACCTTATTAACCGACTTTATTGGATCCAGCAAGGAAAGCATGACGTCATCCGCGAAGAGACTAATTTTGAATTCCCGGGAAGGAGTAGAGATCCCCTTAATGTCAGTGCTTTCTCTAATCTTCTGTGCCAAAGGCTCCATAGCTAAGACGAAAAGTAGGGGGGAGAGAGGGCAACCCTGTCTAGTCCCATTTGTAATGGGGATTGGGTGGGAAAGATAATTGTTGACATAAATTTTAGCTTGGGGGTTAGAATAAAGGGCCAAAATTGAGGAAAGAAAATTATTATTAAAACCAAATTTATTAAGAGTAAGTTCTAAATATAGCCAATTTAATCTATCGAATGCTTTTTCAGCATCTAATGCGAGCAAGGAGGTTGGAACCCTCACTGTATTAATCAATCTCAAAATATTCAAAATTCTTCTAGTGCCGTCAGTAGCTTGTCTCCCACCAACGAAGCCAATTTGGTCATCGTTGATGAGATTTGGGAGAATAGTTGAAAGACGATTGGCCAGAATTTTCGAATAAATTTTTATATCGGTATTGATTAGTGAGATAGGTCTATAATTCTTGACATTATCTCTCTCATCTTTTGACTTAGGAATCAAAGTGATGGTGGCCTCCAACATTTCTTGGGGGAAGGAGCAGTTTGAAGATGCCAAATTAAAGATTTTAGTAAGAGGAGGGGAAAGGAGTTCACAAAAGGTCTTATAGTATTCATTAATGAACCCGTCTGGACCCGGGGCCTTGAAAGATTTAAGTTGCTTAATTGTGTTCGTAACTTCGAGGGAAGTAAAAGGTTCATTCAATGCCTCAAGGTCCAGAGGGCACAATTTGGGTAATTTAATTGAAGAGAGAAAATTGTTAATTTCTTCTGATTTAGGTTGGGAAATTAAAGGATCAGATTTGATATTATAGAGTTTCTCATAAAATTCTGCGAACCGATCAGCTATATCTTTCGGATGATAGAGCAATGATCCGTTAACATTTTTTATTTTATCAATTCTATTGTTCGCTCTTTGTTGTTTAACTAATCGGGCCATAAAACGAGTAGGTTTGTTAAGGGCGGCATAATGATTAAACTTTGATTTTTGGATGATCGAGTCGTAGGAAGAAAAAATTTCGGATTTTAGGTCAATCCTTAGATTTAATAGCTCCTTTTGAATTGTTGGGGAAGGGGAAGGAAGGCTAATCTGGGCTAGTTCTTTTTCTTTGATAAGTTTTTGAAGGGAATTTATTTTGGCTCTTTTTTCTTTTTTTTCTGATGAGGATATCTGTATTAGTACACCCCGAAGTACAGCCTTGTGGGCACACCAACTAGAGAAGGGGTTAGACAGATCCGGGGTTTCATTTTCCTTAAAATAATTTGAAATTGCATTTTCAATAGTTTTTTTATTCTTTGGATTATGAATAAGGGAAGATTTGCACTTCCAGAGAAATCCGTTTCTTAGAAGAGGGCCAATGTGAAGTTCACACGTTATAGGGGCATGATCCGATATAGACCTGGGACCTATGGAGATATTTGAGAATTTGGATAGAGAGAAGACGTCGGTTAACATTAGATCAATTCTGGAGGCCGTTTGATGTGCATCTGAAAAGTGAGAAAACTCTTTGGAAGTAGTATTGAAACATCTGAAAATGTCGAAAAGTTCATTTCTATGGAGCCAATTATTTAGAGTAGCATAAAGGTGACGACTAGAAGAAGAAGAGTCAATTAACCCATCTGGTACCATATTAAAATCCCCCAAAAGGATCAATTCACCTCTCCTAACCTCCTCCACTTTCCTCAAAACTTTATTTAAAAAGGAAATTTGCTTCTTATTTGGGGCATATACGTTTGCAATTGTACACTCATGATTGTTCAATTTGCAGATCAGTATGTGATATCTGCCATTGACATCACCATGCTGATCTAATAGTTCAAATGGAACTGAATTTTTAATCAATGTTGCTACACCAGCTTTTTTCCGTTCGCTAATGGATTCAAAAATATGAGGATATTCTTTATGGGAAAATTTAGGATGTTTCCCCTCAGCGAACCTGGTCTCTTGTAGACACGCCACATCCGCTCCAAAATGAACTAATTCCTTCCATAAGGAGAATCTTTTGTTAGGGCTATTCAGACCTCTTACATTATATGAGACAACCTTAATAGGCATAGACCAGGGAGACAGTCAAAATGTATCCAAAAAGGAGAAAAGCAAAAATCAATTGATCCTGCAGACCACCCCAAGCGGTGAAACCACCGGCAATCAAAACTAGGAGATGGTATTCTAGATTGAAAATGTGTTACAGACTACAATTCAAAGGAGAAAATTTGTCAAACAAACAACAACAATAACAGTCACTAGGTATTCAAGATACCAGTAAAAGAAATAAAAAGTGAATCAAAAACTTCCTGAGGGAACCTTTACCTGAAAGGTTCTCCCTCGGTTTTGGGGGAAAAAAGTGTGTGGACACTACCTGAGGGCATGGTATAAAGAAGATTAGTATGAGTTTTGGAACTCCAAATCCAACCAGGACTCAAAAGGACAAAATTAACGTTATAAGATTTAACTAAATCAGACAATGATTGCCACACTATAAATTTTCAGAATTAGGTTCAGTAATATAGTAACCCAGATGTTATGTCATATAAGGAATAAAGTTTTAGAAAGGATCCAATAATAACTCCCCCACATCTCAGCGGTTTGGAGCTTTTGGATCCTTCAGGGGAATGTCTTTTATAAATTCAAAGAATTTGGGGCCTTCGTCTGGATCTGAGAGAGTATAAGTTTTTCCCTTAAAAAAAATCAGCAGTTTCACTGGGAAACCCCACCTATACGGAGTACCCATTTCTCTCAATCTATCAGTGGTTAATTTGTAGGCCCTTCTCGCATCCATCGTTTCCTTAGAAAAATCTGAGAAGATTTTTAGGTGCGAAAAGGGTTCAGGAAATTTCTTTTCCATTCTAATAAAACTTAAAATTCTCTCCTTAGTGGAGAAGAAGTGCAATCTTATTATCGTGTCTCTAGGTAAATCAGGGGAGATAAACGACGGGCGAAATAGGCGGTGTGCCCTGTCTACAATAAGGTCCTGTTCAGACAAAGAAGGGATGGATTTGTGAAGTAAGTCTTGGACATAAGAGAGAAGGTCAGAGGGAGAGACACTTTCAGAGATACCCCTAATTTTCAGGTTATTTCTTCTGCTTCTGTCTTCTAGATCCGCCACTTTTAATCTAAGTCTATGAAGCTCAGATTTAATCTCAAGATTTTCTGAGGAGACTTTATCTATTTTACCTTCTACTGTATTAAGTCTCTTGGTATTTTCCTCTAATTTAACACCGAAGGCGCTCAAAGTAGACTTCATGGAGTCAACCTGTCTATCAAATCCCAACTTCATGTTGTTATCAATCCTTTTGGTCAGGTTGTCTAGGAAAGAGGAAAGGTCAAAATTTTCTGGATTTTGAGAAGTGGGTAATTTTAACGGAACACTGATCATAGAATCAGGAGATAAAGGAGATGGATCTTTTTTTAAACGCCTCCTTTCTGGGCTTGGATTAGGAGAAGTATCTGAGGAATCATCCTCTGAATTAGTTGCGAGGGGGGAAAATTTATTGCCCCAGTCACCAGGATCTCTTCTTTTTGAGGACACGGACAAATCCATATCCTCCTCTTTTTTACCTCTGGCTGTTGTAACAGAGGCAGGTTTAGAAATAGAAACCCTTTGCTGTTTTGGGGAAGTTACAGTTTTAGGGGAATCTTTGGTGGGAGTATACATTTTAGAGGTTGGATTATCTTCAGGGTTTCTATGGGGTGATCTAGACTTGACTGGGCTAATAATATTAACTGAATCTTCTGAAGGGTTAGAGAAGGAAAAACGCTGGGAGGTCTTCCCTCTTACCGCATTAGTTTTAAGGGGCATCTCTAGAGATTTTTGGGAATTTTTTTTATTTGTTGCCATTATAAACCCTAGAATACACCAAAGGAGTATCAATAGACAACAATTGGAACTATTGGCTAGAATAGGATTACAGTACCTAAAGTAATTCCAGCAAGCGGCTGGAGTATACACAAGGAATATATAACCTAAAAAAAGGAAAATTGCAGAAATATGTCCTTCTTCTCAATATTTTAAATAACAGACAGTTATAATACAAGTCAAGGAGTATATGATTATCCGTTCAATGTGACAACAAATAAAACACCTTTAACCATATATAATTCACAATCAGCAGATTATAAAAAAAGAAAAAGAGAAAAAAGTAAATAAAAATATATATAGTCAATCAGTACTCAAAAATAGCCGAGTGACAGTTTTCAAAGTTAAAGACAAACAGGAGTAGATCAGCAGTTCCGTAGAATTCCATGAGCACCAACTGTAATATGTATATCAAGTAGCGTGATCACAAAATATATATATGGAGGTAGAAACAGATCCACTCAGCCCTCCCCTCCCCCTCAGGGTCAAACTCCGTGTCCAGGTTGCTGTCACACTATATAATGGGTATTAGACCACTTTATAAGTACTGATATAAAATCAGCACCTTGGACAGCGGGGCAGAGCGGCACTTCAGTAGAACAGCAGGGGGCGGGAGATTTGAATGTAGCAGCAGGAGAAAGATGCCGGTGTCAGGTGGTATCACAGCAGCGCTGCAATAGGTGGAGGCATGCAGACCGTGGGAGTCAATGGGGACCCGACACTGGAGGCACACAAGTGGCAGAACGGCGCAGCAGGCAGAGGAAGGAGGTGGACCGTGGGTGCCGGCGGTGTCTGTCAGCTGGGAGCCGGGGGGGTCAAATAGTCCCGCAGTCAGAGGAGGGGGGCACTTCTATCAGAGTCACAACTCCGGAATCGTCTGTCACAGTTTGGCGGCAGGGGAGGAAGCGGGCTGTATATACCGGCGTTGTCTGACAGCTGGGGACAAGGAGCAGAGCGGACCCACAGCGGAGGGACAAGCACCCCAGCCCCGGAACAGCCCCGGGATCGCAGAGAACACACTTCGGAGGAAGGAGAGACCGGCCGTGGACACCGGCGGTGCCAGTCAATTGGAGGTAGACAGGAGCACAGCGGCCTCCCAGCAGCAGGTAAATAGCGTCACCATCACTATATCAGCCTCAGAGCCATGAGGAGGCTGGTAGTAGTCATCAGGGGTGCCCGGCCACAGTAGAAGGAACGGAGCAAACAGCTCCGGGACAGAGGAGGGGGCACCGCCACACAGGGAACAGCCACACAGGAGAGGAGGGAGCCGGGTCGCAGATACCAACGGTGGCAGACAGTTAAGGGGGGAAGCAAGGCACAGAAGCTTCCCAGCAACAAAAGGGGACACCACTGCCACCAGAGCAGCCCCCGGATCGCGGGCAAAAACTCTCAGAGACCCGGTAAGAGCCCTGGCGTCAGCCTGGGCTTATCTGACCTTAGCTTGATGTATGAGGTCCCGCTCCGTCTCCCGGTCTCAGCGACGTTCAGGTATGGGGTATGAGGTCCCGTTCTTCATCCGGTGTCAGGGGTCCTGTCCTCGGGGTCCCGTAGAAGAAGGAGGTTTAATTCAAAGAAACAGTGCCGTTACTTCAAAGGCTCTGAGGTCCGCAGTCTTTCCTGCACATTGCCGGCCGGTGGTTTCAGTTCAGGAGTCCGGTCCCCGGTCGCAGCTGGTAGTGGGGTGACCAGCAAGCAGGAGCAGTATGCAGGCTGGCTGACCGATTCAGTGGGGCCGATTTCAGGGATATAATGACCCGTGGGTCTAATTAGGACTCAGTCTGTGTTTCTCCCCAGCACAAGCTGCATAAGCTGGGGTATAGAACCAGATTGTCCCGCGGCCACCGGCACCTCACAACAGCAGAGCAGGCTTTAAGGGCTCCGTGCCACCGTCCTCAAAAGAAAAAAAATAAAATAAATCTTCTGCAAATTGTTCGATCACATCCGATGAGTGGTGTTCCTAGGTCCAGGGGAAATTAGTAGAGAGGGTCTCCTTGCAGAGATACACAGACCTGCAAGCCTGCAGGTCTATGTCACAATACCCATGACTGGAAAGAAATCAAGGGCGCACCTCACTGCTTCAACGTGATATATCTCCCAGAATATAGATCAGGAAAGTCCTAAAAATATCCAGATGGTCCTTAGGCTTTAGGAAGTCCGTCCATATGAAATTGAGTGAAAAAAAATCCTCTCAAGGTGCTTTTATCGTCGCTTTGTAGATCTAGCCCTCAGGGAGCTCAGAACTATGCTACCATCTTGGTCTGTGCCTAAGCCACTCCCCCATCTCACTCTCTTTGAATCTTCTTTATCATGCTAGGATTAACAGGAAAAAGCTAAAAATTTCAGAATTGCACCGTGCAATGTGGAGATATTACTGTTTGTGCATTTACAATATTCATTGATTTTTGCCATTGAAAAACATGTTTTTCATATACCAGAAATGTTTGAAGCTACTGACTGAATGAAAGGAGCTGGCATCTCACTCTCTTTGAATCTTCTTCATCATGCTAGGATTAACAGGAAAAAGCTAAAAAATTTCAGAATTGCACCGTGCAATGTGGAGATATTACTGTTTGTGCATTTACAATATTCATTGATTTTTGCCATTGAAAAACGTCCAGAAATGTTTGAAGCTACTGACTGAATGAAAGGAGCTGGCATCTCACTCTCTTTGAATCTTCTTTATCATGCTAGGATTAACAGGAAAAAGCTAAAAATTTCAGAATTGCACCGTGCAATGTGGAGATATTACTGTTTGTGCATTTACAATATTCATTGATTTTTGCCATTGAAAAACGTCCAGAAATGTTTGAAGCTACTGACTGAATGAAAGGAGCTGGCATCTCACTCTCTTTGAATCTTCTTTATCATGCTAGGATTAACAGGAAAAAGCTAAAAATTTCAGAATTGCACCGTGCAATGTGGAGATATTACTGTTTGTGCATTTACAATATTCATTGATTTTTGCCATTGAAAAACATGTTTTTCATATACCAGAAATGTTTGAAGCTACTGACTGAATGAAAGGAGCTGGCATCTCACTCTCTTTGAATCTTCTTTATCATGCTAGGATTAACAGGAAAAAGCTAAAAATTTCAGAATTGCACCGTGCAATGTGGAGATATTACTGTTTGTGCATTTACAATATTCATTGATTTTTGCCATTGAAAAACGTCCAGAAATGTTTGAAGCTACTGACTGAATGAAAGGAGCTGGCATCTCACTCTCTTTGAATCTTCTTTATCATGCTAGGATTAACAGGAAAAAGCTAAAAATTTCAGAATTGCACCGTGCAATGTGGAGATATTACTGTTTGTGCATTTACAATATTCATTGATTTTTGCCATTGAAAAACGTCCAGAAATGTTTGAAGCTACTGACTGAATGAAAGGAGCTGGCATCTCACTCTCTTTGAATCTTCTTTATCATGCTAGGATTAACAGGAAAAAGCTAAAAATTTCAGAATTGCACCGTGCAATGTGGAGATATTACTGTTTGTGCATTTACAATATTCATTGATTTTTGCCATTGAAAAACATGTTTTTCATATACCAGAAATGTTTGAAGCTACTGACTGAATGAAAGGAGCTGGCATCTCACTCTCTTTGAATCTTCTTTATCATGCTAGGATTAACAGGAAAAAGCTAAAAATTTCAGAATTGCACCGTGCAATGTGGAGATATTACTGTTTGTGCATTTACAATATTCATTGATTTTTGCCATTGAAAAACGTCCAGAAATGTTTGAAGCTACTGACTGAATGAAAGGAGCTGGCATCTCACTCTCTTTGAATCTTCTTTATCATGCTAGGATTAACAGGAAAAAGCTAAAAATTTCAGAATTGCACCGTGCAATGTGGAGATATTACTGTTTGTGCATTTACAATATTCATTGATTTTTGCCATTGAAAAAACGTCCAGAAATGTTTGAAGCTACTGACTGAATGAAAGGAGCTGGCATCTCACTCTCTTTGAATCTTCTTTATCATGCTAGGATTAACAGGAAAAAGCTAAAAATTTCAGAATTGCACCGTGCAATGTGGAGATATTACTGTTTGTGCATTTACAATATTCATTGATTTTTGCCATTGAAAAACGTCCAGAAATGTTTGAAGCTACTGACTGAATGAAAGGAGCTGGCATATCACTCTCTTTGAATCTTCTTTATCATGCTAGGATTAACAGGAAAAAGCTAAAAATTTCAGAATTGCACCGTGCAATGTGGAGATATTACTGTTTGTGCATTTACAATATTCATTGATTTTTGCCATTGAAAAACATGTTTTTCATATACCAGAAATGTTTGAAGCTACTGACTGAATGAAAGGAGCTGGCATCTCACTCTCTTTGAATCTTCTTTATCATGCTAGGATTAGCAGGAAAAAGCAAAAAATTTCAGAATTGCACCGTGCAATGTGGAGATATTACTGTTTGTGCATTTACAATATTCATTGATTTTTGCCATTGAAAAACGTCCAGAAATGTTTGAAGCTACTGACTGAATGAAAGGAGCTGGCATCTCACTCTCTTTGAATCTTCTTTATCATGCTAGGATTAACAGGAAAAAGCTAAAAATTTCAGAATTGCACCGTGCAATGTGGAGATATTACTGTTTGTGCATTTACAATATTCATTGATTTTTGCCATTGAAAAACATGTTTTTCATATACCAGAAATGTTTGAAGCTACTGACTGAATGAAAGGAGCTGGCATCTCACTCTCTTTGAATCTTCTTTATCATGCTAGGATTAACAGGAAAAAGCTAAAAATTTCAGAATTGCACCGTGCAATGTGGAGATATTACTGTTTGTGCATTTACAATATTCATTGATTTTTGCCATTGAAAAACGTCCAGAAATGTTTGAAGCTACTGACTGAATGAAAGGAGCTGGCATCTCACTCTCTTTGAATCTTCTTTATCATGCTAGGATTAACAGGAAAAAGCTAAAAATTTCAGAATTGCACCGTGCAATGTGGAGATATTACTGTTTGTGCATTTACAATATTCATTGATTTTTGCCATTGAAAAACATGTTTTTCATATACCAGAAATGTTTGAAGCTACTGACTGAATGAAAGGAGCTGGCATCTCACTCTCTTTGAATCTTCTTTATCATGCTAGGATTAACAGGAAAAAGCTAAAAATTTCAGAATTGCACCGTGCAATGTGGAGATATTACTGTTTGTGCATTTACAATATTCATTGATTTTTGCCATTGAAAAACGTCCAGAAATGTTTGAAGCTACTGACTGAATGAAAGGAGCTGGCATCTCACTCTCTTTGAATCTTCTTTATCATGCTAGGATTAACAGGAAAAAGCTAAAAATTTCAGAATTGCACCGTGCAATGTGGAGATATTACTGTTTGTGCATTTACAATATTCATTGATTTTTGCCATTGAAAAACGTCCAGAAATGTTTGAAGCTACTGACTGAATGAAAGGAGCTGGCATCTCACTCTCTTTGAATCTTCTTTATCATGCTAGGATTAACAGGAAAAAGCTAAAAATTTCAGAATTGCACCGTGCAATGTGGAGATATTACTGTTTGTGCATTTACAATATTCATT
This sequence comes from Phyllobates terribilis, assembly GCF_046119375.1. NCBI lineage: Eukaryota > Metazoa > Chordata > Amphibia > Anura > Dendrobatidae > Phyllobates > Phyllobates terribilis. The sequence goes on along the minus strand of NW_027370330.1, from coordinate 10,603 downwards.
GATTTTTGCCATTGAAAAACGTCCAGAAATGTTTGAAGCTACTGACTGAATGAAAGGAGCTGGCATCTCACTCTCTTTGAATCTTCTTTATCATGCTAGGATTAACAGGAAAAAGCTAAAAATTTCAGAATTGCACCGTGCAATGTGGAGATATTACTGTTTGTGCATTTACAATATTCATTGATTTTTGCCATTGAAAAACATGTTTTTCATATACCAGAAATGTTTGAAGCTACTGACTGAATGAAAGGAGCTGGCATCTCACTCTCTTTGAATCTTCTTTATCATGCTAGGATTAACAGGAAAAAGCTAAAAATTTCAGAATTGCACCGTGCAATGTGGAGATATTACTGTTTGTGCATTTACAATATTCATTGATTTTTGCCATTGAAAAACGTCCAGAAATGTTTGAAGCTACTGACTGAATGAAAGGAGCTGGCATCTCACTCTCTTTGAATCTTCTTTATCATGCTAGGATTAACAGGAAAAAGCTAAAAATTTCAGAATTGCACCGTGCAATGTGGAGATATTACTGTTTGTGCATTTACAATATTCATTGATTTTTGCCATTGAAAAACATGTTTTTCATATACCAGAAATGTTTGAAGCTACTGACTGAATGAAAGGAGCTGGCATCTCACTCTCTTTGAATCTTCTTTATCATGCTAGGATTAACAGGAAAAAGCTAAAAATTTCAGAATTGCACCGTGCAATGTGGAGATATTACTGTTTGTGCATTTACAATATTCATTGATTTTTGCCATTGAAAAACGTCCAGAAATGTTTGAAGCTACTGACTGAATGAAAGGAGCTGGCATCTCACTCTCTTTGAATCTTCTTTATCATGCTAGGATTAACAGGAAAAAGCTAAAAATTTCAGAATTGCACCGTGCAATGTGGAGATATTACTGTTTGTGCATTTACAATATTCATTGATTTTTGCCATTGAAAAACATGTTTTTCATATACCAGAAATGTTTGAAGCTACTGACTGAATGAAAGGAGCTGGCATCTCACTCTCTTTGAATCTTCTTTATCATGCTAGGATTAACAGGAAAAAGCTAAAAATTTCAGAATTGCACCGTGCAATGTGGAGATATTACTGTTTGTGCATTTACAATATTCATTGATTTTTGCCATTGAAAAACGTCCAGAAATGTTTGAAGCTACTGACTGAATGAAAGAAGCTGGCATCTCACTCTCTTTGAATCTTCTTTATCATGCTAGGATTAACAGGAAAAAGCTAAAAATTTCAGAATTGCACCGTGCAATGTGGAGATATTACTGTTTGTGCATTTACAATATTCATTGATTTTTGCCATTGAAAAACGTCCAGAAATGTTTGAAGCTACTGACTGAATGAAAGGAGCTGGCATCTCACTCTCTTTGAATCTTCTTTATCATGCTAGGATTAACAGGAAAAAGCTAAAAATTTCAGAATTGCACCGTGCAATGTGGAGATATTACTGTTTGTGCATTTACAATATTCATTGATTTTTGCCATTGAAAAACATGTTTTTCATATACCAGAAATGTTTGAAGCTACTGACTGAATGAAAGGAGCTGGCATCTCACTCTCTTTGAATCTTCTTTATCATGCTAGGATTAACAGGAAAAAGCTAAAAATTTCAGAATTGCACCGTGCAATGTGGAGATATTACTGTTTGTGCATTTACAATATTCATTGATTTTTGCCATTGAAAAACGTCCAGAAATGTTTGAAGCTACTGACTGAATGAAAGGAGCTGGCATCTCACTCTCTTTGAATCTTCTTTATCATGCTAGGATTAACAGGAAAAAGCTAAAAATTTCAGAATTGCACCGTGCAATGTGGAGATATTACTGTTTGTGCATTTACAATATTCATTGATTTTTGCCATTGAAAAACATGTTTTTCATATACCAGAAATGTTTGAAGCTACTGACTGAATGAAAGGAGCTGGCATCTCACTCTCTTTGAATCTTATTTATCATGCTAGGATTAACAGGAAAAAGCTAAAAATTTCAGAATTGCACCGTGCAATGTGGAGATATTACTGTTTGTGCATTTACAATATTCATTGATTTTTGCCATTGAAAAACATGTTTTTCATATACCAGAAATGTTTGAAGCTACTGACTGAATGAAAGGAGCTGGCATCTCACTCTCTTTGAATCTTCTTTATCATGCTAGGATTAACAGGAAAAAGCTAAAAATTTCAGAATTGCACCGTGCAATGTGGAGATATTACTGTTTGTGCATTTACAATATTCATTGATTTTTGCCATTGAAAAACGTCCAGAAATGTTTGAAGCTACTGACTGAATGAAAGGAGCTGGCATCTCACTCTCTTTGAATCTTCTTTATCATGCTAGGATTAACAGGAAAAAGCTAAAAATTTCAGAATTGCACCGTGCAATGTGGAGATATTACTGTTTGTGCATTTACAATATTCATTGATTTTTGCCATTGAAAAACGTCCAGAAATGTTTGAAGCTACTGACTGAATGAAAGGAGCAGGCATCTCACTCTCTTTGAATCTTCTTTATCATGCTAGGATTAACAGGAAAAAGCTAAAAATTTCAGAATTGCACCGTGCAATGTGGAGATATTACTGTTTGTGCATTTACAATATTCATTGATTTTTGCCATTGAAAAACGTCCAGAAATGTTTGAAGCTACTGACTGAATAAAAGGAGCTGGCATCTCACTCTCTTTGAATCTTCTTTATCATGCTAGGATTAACAGGAAAAAGCTAAAAATTTCAGAATTGCACCGTGCAATGTGGAGATATTACTGTTTGTGCATTTACAATATTCATTGATTTTTGCCATTGAAAAACATGTTTTTCATATACCAGAAATGTTTGAAGCTACTGACTGAATGAAAGGAGCTGGCATCTCACTCTCTTTGAATCTTCTTTATCATGCTAGGATTAACAGGAAAAAGCTAAAAATTTCAGAATTGCACCGTGCAATGTGGAGATATTACTGTTTGTGCATTTACAATATTCATTGATTTTTGCCATTGAAAAACGTCCAGAAATGTTTGAAGCTACTGACTGAATGAAAGGAGCTGGCATCTCACTCTCTTTGAATCTTCTTTATCATGCTAGGATTAACAGGAAAAAGCTAAAAATTTCAGAATTGCACCGTGCAATGTGGAGATATTACTGTTTGTGCATTTACAATATTCATTGATTTTTGCCATTGAAAAACGTCCAGAAATGTTTGAAGCTACTGACTGAATGAAAGGAGCTGGCATCTCACTCTCTTTGAATCTTCTTTATCATGCTAGGATTAACAGGAAAAAGCTAAAAATTTCAGAATTGCACCGTGCAATGTGGAGATATTACTGTTTGTGCATTTACAATATTCATTGATTTTTGCCATTGAAAAACGTCCAGAAATGTTTGAAGCTACTGACTGAATGAAAGGAGCTGGCATCTCACTCTCTTTGAATCTTCTTTATCATGCTAGGATTAACAGGAAAAAGCTAAAAATTTCAGAATTGCACCGTGCAATGTGGAGATATTACTGTTTGTGCATTTACAATATTCATTGATTTTTGCCATTGAAAAACATGTTTTTCATATACCAGAAATGTTTGAAGCTACTGACTGAATGAAAGGAGCTGGCATCTCACTCTCTTTGAATCTTCTTTATCATGCTAGGATTAGCAGGAAAAAGCAAAAAATTTCAGAATTGCACCGTGCAATGTGGAGATATTACTGTTTGTGCATTTACAATATTCATTGATTTTTGCCATTGAAAAACGTCCAGAAATGTTTGAAGCTACTGACTGAATGAAAGGAGCTGGCATCTCACTCTCTTTGAATCTTCTTTATCATGCTAGGATTAACAGGAAAAAGCTAAAAATTTCAGAATTGCACCGTGCAATGTGGAGATATTACTGTTTGTGCATTTACAATATTCATTGATTTTTGCCATTGAAAAACATGTTTTTCATATACCAGAAATGTTTGAAGCTACTGACTGAATGAAAGGAGCTGGCATCTCACTCTCTTTGAATCTTCTTTATCATGCTAGGATTAACAGGAAAAAGCTAAAAATTTCAGAATTGCACCGTGCAATGTGGAGATATTACTGTTTGTGCATTTACAATATTCATTGATTTTTGCCATTGAAAAACGTCCAGAAATGTTTGAAGCTACTGACTGAATGAAAGGAGCTGGCATCTCACTCTCTTTGAATCTTCTTTATCATGCTAGGATTAACAGGAAAAAGCTAAAAATTTCAGAATTGCACCGTGCAATGTGGAGATATTACTGTTTGTGCATTTACAATATTCATTGATTTTTGCCATTGAAAAACATGTTTTTCATATACCAGAAATGTTTGAAGCTACTGACTGAATGAAAGGAGCTGGCATCTCACTCTCTTTGAATCTTCTTTATCATGCTAGGATTAACAGGAAAAAGCTAAAAATTTCAGAATTGCACCGTGCAATGTGGAGATATTACTGTTTGTGCATTTACAATATTCATTGATTTTTGCCATTGAAAAACGTCCAGAAATGTTTGAAGCTACTGACTGAATGAAAGGAGCTGGCATCTCACTCTCTTTGAATCTTCTTTATCATGCTAGGATTAACAGGAAAAAGCTAAAAATTTCAGAATTGCACCGTGCAATGTGGAGATATTACTGTTTGTGCATTTACAATATTCATTGATTTTTGCCATTGAAAAACGTCCAGAAATGTTTGAAGCTACTGACTGAATGAAAGGAGCTGGCATCTCACTCTCTTTGAATCTTCTTTATCATGCTAGGATTAACAGGAAAAAGCTAAAAATTTCAGAATTGCACCGTGCAATGTGGAGATATTACTGTTTGTGCATTTACAATATTCATTGATTTTTGCCATTGAAAAACATGTTTTTCATATACCAGAAATGTTTGAAGCTACTGACTGAATGAAAGGAGCTGGCATCTCACTCTCTTTGAATCTTCTTTATCATGCTAGGATTAACAGGAAAAAGCTAAAAATTTCAGAATTGCACCGTGCAATGTGGAGATATTACTGTTTGTGCATTTACAATATTCATTGATTTTTGCCATTGAAAAACGTCCAGAAATGTTTGAAGCTACTGACTGAATGAAAGGAGCTGGCATCTCACTCTCTTTGAATCTTCTTTATCATGCTAGGATTAACAGGAAAAAGCTAAAAATTTCAGAATTGCACCGTGCAATGTGGAGATATTACTGTTTGTGCATTTACAATATTCATTGATTTTTGCCATTGAAAAACATGTTTTTCATATACCAGAAATGTTTGAAGCTACTGACTGAATGAAAGGAGCTGGCATCTCACTCTCTTTGAATCTTCTTTATCATGCTAGGATTAACAGGAAAAAGCTAAAAATTTCAGAATTGCACCGTGCAATGTGGAGATATTACTGTTTGTGCATTTACAATATTCATTGATTTTTGCCATTGAAAAACATGTTTTTCATATACCAGAAATGTTTGAAGCTACTGACTGAATGAAAGGAGCTGGCATCTCACTCTCTTTGAATCTTCTTTATCATGCTAGGATTAACAGGAAAAAGCTAAAAATTTCAGAATTGCACCGTGCAATGTGGAGATATTACTGTTTGTGCATTTACAATATTCATTGATTTTTGCCATTGAAAAACGTCCAGAAATGTTTGAAGCTACTGACTGAATGAAAGGAGCTGGCATCTCACTCTCTTTGAATCTTCTTTATCATGCTAGGATTAACAGGAAAAAGCTAAAAATTTCAGAATTGCACCGTGCAATGTGGAGATATTACTGTTTGTGCATTTACAATATTCATTGATTTTTGCCATTGAAAAACATGTTTTTCATATACCAGAAATGTTTGAAGCTACTGACTGAATGAAAGGAGCTGGCATCTCACTCTCTTTGAATCTTCTTTATCATGCTAGGATTAGCAGGAAAAAGCTAAAAATTTCAGAATTGCACCGTGCAATGTGGAGATATTACTGTTTGTGCATTTACAATATTCATTGATTTTTGCCATTGAAAAACATGTTTTTCATATACCAGAAATGTTTGAAGCTACTGACTGAATGAAAGGAGCTGGCATCTCACTCTCTTTGAATCTTCTTTATCATGCTAGGATTAACAGGAAAAAGCTAAAAATTTCAGAATTGCACCGTGCAATGTGGAGATATTACTGTTTGTGCATTTACAATATTCATTGATTTTTGCCATTGAAAAACGTCCAGAAATGTTTGAAGCTACTGACTGAATGAAAGGAGCTGGCATCTCACTCTCTTTGAATCTTCTTTATCATGCTAGGATTAACAGGAAAAAGCTAAAAATTTCAGAATTGCACCGTGCAATGTGGAGATATTACTGTTTGTGCATTTACAATATTCATTGATTTTTGCCATTGAAAAACATGTTTTTCATATACCAGAAATGTTTGAAGCTACTGACTGAATGAAAGGAGCTGGCATCTCACTCTCTTTGAATCTTCTTTATCATGCTAGGATTAACAGGAAAAAGCTAAAAATTTCAGAATTGCACCGTGCAATGTGGAGATATTACTGTTTGTGCATTTACAATATTCATTGATTTTTGCCATTGAAAAACGTCCAGAAATGTTTGAAGCTACTGACTGAATGAAAGGAGCTGGCATCTCACTCTCTTTGAATCTTCTTTATCATGCTAGGATTAACAGGAAAAAGCTAAAAATTTCAGAATTGCACCGTGCAATGTGGAGATATTACTGTTTGTGCATTTACAATATTCATTGATTTTTGCCATTGAAAAACATGTTTTTCATATACCAGAAATGTTTGAAGCTACTGACTGAATGAAAGGAGCTGGCATCTCACTCTCTTTGAATCTTCTTTATCATGCTAGGATTAACAGGAAAAAGCTAAAAATTTCAGAATTGCACCGTGCAATGTGGAGATATTACTGTTTGTGCATTTACAATATTCATTGATTTTTGCCATTGAAAAACGTCCAGAAATGTTTGAAGCTACTGACTGAATGAAAGGAGCTGGCATCTCACTCTCTTTGAATCTTCTTTATCATGCTAGGATTAACAGGAAAAAGCTAAAAATTTCAGAATTGCACCGTGCAATGTGGAGATATTACTGTTTGTGCATTTACAATATTCATTGATTTTTGCCATTGAAAAACATGTTTTTCATATACCAGAAATATTTGAAGCTACTGACTGAATGAAAGGAGCTGGCATCTCACTCTCTTTGAATCTTCTTCATCATGCTAGGATTAACAGGAAAAAGCTAAAAATTTCAGAATTGCACCGTGCAATGTGGAGATATTACTGTTTGTGCATTTACAATATTCATTGATTTTTGCCATTGAAAAACGTCCAGAAATGTTTGAAGCTACTGACTGAATGAAAGGAGCTGGCATCTCACTCTCTTTGAATCTTCTTCATCATGCTAGGATTAACAGGAAAAAGCTAAAAATTTCAGAATTGCACCGTGCAATGTGGAGATATTACTGTTTGTGCATTTACAATATTCATTGATTTTTGCCATTGAAAAACGTCCAGAAATGTTTGAAGCTACTGACTGAATGAAAGGAGCTGGCATCTCACTCTCTTTGAATCTTCTTTATCATGCTAGGATTAACAGGAAAAAGCTAAAAATTTCAGAATTGCACCGTGCAATGTGGAGATATTACTGTTTGTGCATTTACAATATTCATTGATTTTTGCCATTGAAAAACGTCCAGAAATGTTTGAAGCTACTGACTGAATGAAAGGAGCTGGCATCTCACTCTCTTTGAATCTTCTTTATCATGCTAGGATTAGCAGGAAAAAGCAAAAAATTTCAGAATTGCACCGTGCAATGTGGAGATATTACTGTTTGTGCATTTACAATATTCATTGATTTTTGCCATTGAAAAACATGTTTTTCATATACCAGAAATGTTTGAAGCTACTGACTGAATGAAAGGAGCTGGCATCTCACTCTCTTTGAATCTTCTTTATCATGCTAGGATTAACAGGAAAAAGCTAAAAATTTCAGAATTGCACCGTGCAATGTGGAGATATTACTGTTTGTGCATTTACAATATTCATTGATTTTTGCCATTGAAAAACATGTTTTTCATATACCAGAAATGTTTGAAGCTACTGACTGAATGAAAGGAGCTGGCATCTCACTCTCTTTGAATCTTCTTTATCATGCTAGGATTAGCAGGAAAAAGCTAAAAATTTCAGAATTGCACCGTGCAATGTGGAGATATTACTGTTTGTGCATTTACAATATTCATTGATTTTTGCCATTGAAAAACGTCCAGAAATGTTTGAAGCTACTGACTGAATGAAAGGAGCTGGCATCTCACTCTCTTTGAATCTTCTTTATCATGCTAGGATTAACAGGAAAAAGCTAAAAATTTCAGAATTGCACCGTGCAATGTGGAGATATTACTGTTTGTGCATTTACAATATTCATTGATTTTTGCCATTGAAAAACATGTTTTTCATATACCAGAAATGTTTGAAGCTACTGACTGAATGAAAGGAGCTGGCATCTCACTCTCTTTGAATCTTCTTTATCATGCTAGGATTAACAGGAAAAAGCTAAAAATTTCAGAATTGCACCGTGCAATGTGGAGATATTACTGTTTGTGCATTTACAATATTCATTGATTTTTGCCATTGAAAAACGTCCAGAAATGTTTGAAGCTACTGACTGAATGAAAGGAGCTGGCATCTCACTCTCTTTGAATCTTCTTTATCATGCTAGGATTAACAGGAAAAAGCTAAAAATTTCAGAATTGCACCGTGCAATGTGGAGATATTACTGTTTGTGCATTTACAATATTCATTGATTTTTGCCATTGAAAAACATGTTTTTCATATACCAGAAATGTTTGAAGCTACTGACTGAATGAAAGGAGCTGGCATCTCACTCTCTTTGAATCTTCTTTATCATGCTAGGATTAACAGGAAAAAGCTAAAAATTTCAGAATTGCACCGTGCAATGTGGAGATATTACTGTTTGTGCATTTACAATATTCATTGATTTTTGCCATTGAAAAACGTCCAGAAATGTTTGAAGCTACTGACTGAATGAAAGGAGCTGGCATCTCACTCTCTTTGAATCTTCTTTATCATGCTAGGATTAACAGGAAAAAGCTAAAAATTTCAGAATTGCACCGTGCAATGTGGAGATATTACTGTTTGTGCATTTACAATATTCATTGATTTTTGCCATTGAAAAACATGTTTTTCATATACCAGAAATATTTGAAGCTACTGACTGAATGAAAGGAGCTGGCATCTCACTCTCTTTGAATCTTCTTCATCATGCTAGGATTAACAGGAAAAAGCTAAAAATTTCAGAATTGCACCGTGCAATGTGGAGATATTACTGTTTGTGCATTTACAATATTCATTGATTTTTGCCATTGAAAAACGTCCAGAAATGTTTGAAGCTACTGACTGAATGAAAGGAGCTGGCATCTCACTCTCTTTGAATCTTCTTTATCATGCTAGGATTAACAGGAAAAAGCTAAAAATTTCAGAATTGCACCGTGCAATGTGGAGATATTACTGTTTGTGCATTTACAATATTCATTGATTTTTGCCATTGAAAAACGTCCAGAAATGTTTGAAGCTACTGACTGAATGAAAGGAGCTGGCATCTCACTCTCTTTGAATCTTCTTTATCATGCTAGGATTAACAGGAAAAAGCTAAAAATTTCAGAATTGCACCGTGCAATGTGGAGATATTACTGTTTGTGCATTTACAATATTCATTGATTTTTGCCATTGAAAAACATGTTTTTCATATACCAGAAATGTTTGAAGCTACTGACTGAATGAAAGGAGCTGGCATCTCACTCTCTTTGAATCTTCTTTATCATGCTAGGATTAACAGGAAAAAGCTAAAAATTTCAGAATTGCACCGTGCAATGTGGAGATATTACTGTTTGTGCATTTACAATATTCATTGATTTTTGCCATTGAAAAACATGTTTTTCATATACCAGAAATGTTTGAAGCTACTGACTGAATGAAAGGAGCTGGCATCTCACTCTCTTTGAATCTTCTTTATCATGCTAGGATTAACAGGAAAAAGCTAAAAATTTCAGAATTGCACCGTGCAATGTGGAGATATTACTGTTTGTGCATTTACAATATTCATTGATTTTTGCCATTGAAAAACGTCCAGAAATGTTTGAAGCTACTGACTGAATGAAAGGAGCTGGCATCTCACTCTCTTTGAATCTTCTTTATCATGCTAGGATTAACAGGAAAAAGCTAAAAATTTCAGAATTGCACCGTGCAATGTGGAGATATTACTGTTTGTGCATTTACAATATTCATTGATTTTTGCCATTGAAAAACGTCCAGAAATGTTTGAAGCTACTGACTGAATGAAAGGAGCTGGCATCTCACTCTCTTTGAATCTTCTTTATCATGCTAGGATTAACAGGAAAAAGCTAAAAATTTCAGAATTGCACCGTGCAATGTGGAGATATTACTGTTTGTGCATTTACAATATTCATTGATTTTTGCCATTGAAAAACATGTTTTTCATATACCAGAAATGTTTGAAGCTACTGACTGAATGAAAGGAGCTGGCATCTCACTCTCTTTGAATCTTCTTTATCATGCTAG
>NW_027370329.1:0-36657 GCF_046119375.1 Phyllobates terribilis | reverse complement strand
GACCCCAGAGATGTAGAGAAAAAGACATGTTTTAGTGGGAGAGTTGATGGAAGGACACTGAAGAGATAGGACCTATGGCTGTGGCAGAAGAGATGATGGATGGATGGCTTGTGGAGTGTTGGAGCTCAGTTATCAACTGATCCCAGGTTGAGAACTTAAGGACTGAGAGAACTGTATTTTGGCCATTTACTTGGAATGCAAAATTATGTCATTTAAATGGGGACAAGAATGTCTTAAATTGTCTTCTTTTTTTACTGCAGTCCATTTTTTTAGCATGATAAAAGTCAGTGTTACATGGATTTTAATGGATGTCATCTGCCGTGCCACCTGTTAACTAATTGTTTTTTAGAACTGTGAATGCCCAGAACACTGGATAATTCAAAAATCACAGAATGCAAAAATACCCCACAGGAAACCCAAAACAGTATTTCAATGTGAAAGTAGTGGACAACCCCTTTAACTGTATTGACTGAACAGTACCATTATATGCCACCATAACATTACTAAATATGTAACTGTAACGAATACTGCCATATAGCTAGTAAATTATAAAATAATACTTTTCTAACATGACTTTAGCACCACCATACTGTAACTGAAAAGCAACATCATATTGTGACTTGATTGCTTGGGGGCTCAGCAGTTGGATCCCCAGCAATCAGTATGTTGTCACTTAATTCTAATTCTCATATAGAAGTTGGCTAAACCTATAATTTGGTCTTGAATCGGTTGACTATCTAATGTCTGTGGGGGCAGGGCTGATTGTAGCTTTTTTGTTGCCAGACGTGAATATTCAAGTGTCACTGCTCCCAGCAGTTCAATATAAACCTGTAATGAATAGACACAATTCCATCATTGTTTTTTTTGGAGTTTTGCTTTTAAGATATTGATTGTGTGGTAAAAGTGACATGTGAACATGATTCTCCAGGTCATTGCAATTACAGCAGTACCAAACTATCATAGATTTTTACTTTTTGTAAAAAAAAATGAAGATTTGGTTTGTGATGCCATTTTTGAAGACCTGTTATATTTTTATTCTTCTGTCCATAGAGCAATGTGAGGGCTGTTTCTTGCTTTGTAAGTTGAAATATTTATTGAAATCAATTCAGAGTGCAGAGAACATTTTGATGGCTTTTTGCTGCATTTTTAGGTGTGAAAAAGCAGTTCTATTACTTTTTTTCTCTGTACTGTATGGCTAGGTTGACACATGTTGGGTTTTTCAGTGTTTTTTGCTGCAGATTTTTATGCAAATTTTCAGCTGCATTTTGCAGTACCAGCAAAGTCTATAAGAAACCAGAATTCTCTATTCACACATCTTTTTTTTGCGTAATTTGGGCCTTGGTTGGGTTTTGGAAAATATAGCATGTCACTTCTTTTAGCGTTTTTCCCCCATAGGAAGTAATGGGTGGGGAAAAAAATGCTGAAAAAACGCAGGTAACGTTTTTTCAGCGTTTTTGATGGCAAAATAGAATGGGGTTCTTTTTTCACAGAACTTTATGTACATGCATAAATAGAGTGTGGGGTTTTTACTCACTTGGGTGTGTCAGGAGCAAACAGGAAGCATTTTCCTTTAAATGTTCTTGTCAGTTTATTACTTCATAAACCAGACAAAAGCGTTCCTTTCCTGTGTTATACAGTTCAACTACCTTTTCCCATAGATCCATTGACAATTCTTTTACTTTCCCCATGACTCACAATCCACAAACGTCAGTGGCTGAATGAAAGATGCAAGAGTCTGTCTGGATCCCAGAAACTCACTCAGCTTTTATGCACACATACTGATTACAAGCAAACAGGTCACAGGTGAGGGTGTTACCTTTAGTAGCCATTCAAACCCATTTGTGACAAATTCTGTGCATGTTAAAAGGCCAAAATCACCAGGGTATGTGAACTTTTGATCAGGGTCATTTGGATGTTTTTGGTTGTCATTAAGATTTAAAAAGAGAACACAGTAGTTTGACAATAAGTGGCTTCACCCAACCAATAACCATGAGTGGAGAAAAAGTTTTTTGTTATCATTCATATTCTCTGAAACAAGGCCAAGTAACCAAAAATTTTGCCGGGGTATGTAAACTTTTGAGCACAACTATAGCTTCCCTGCTCTATGTTCTTCCTGGAAGTTGAAATCCTGTAGGGCTAAAAACCTAGGGTGACCCTAGCGTTTTTTCCTTTTTTTTCCCTTCATTCATCTGAGTGGGGCATGGTCGGATACAAATCTAAACTTTCGTGCGATTGTACCGTAACGTGTCCACCACCCACTTTATGGCCAAGCACTCCTTCTCTATGATAGAATATTTTTTCTCGCATGAGTACAGCTTCCCACTCAGGTAGAGAACAGGGTGCACCTCCCTGTGTATCTCCTGGGAAAGGACTGCTCCTAATGTGACATCTGATGCTTCTGTTTGGAGTATAAATTTTTTCTTGAAGTTGGGGGCAACCAGAACCGGTTGCCTACACAGAGCCACTTTCATTTCTTGAAAGGCCGTCTCCGCCTCTCCAGTCCATTTGGCCATGGCTCATTTTGTTCCCTTAATGAGATCAGGGGTGCGGCCATCATGACGAAGTTTGGGATGAACCTCCTGTAGTATCGCACGATTCCCAGGAAGGTTCTAACTTGCTTCCTCGACAGTGGTTTCGGCCAAGCTTGGATTGGTTCCAATTTAGTGATTTGGGGTTTGATCTCGACTCTACTCACTACATATCCCAGGTATTTGACTACTACTTTTCCCATGGCACAATTTTTTCAGATTTATTGAAAACCCCGCCTTCTTTCGAGCATCAAACACCACCTGGACCTTTTCCAGATGACTTTTCCAGTCCAGTTTGCAATATCATCCAGGTACAGTTAGGTGCATATATATTTGGACAGAGACAACATTTTTCTAATTTTGGTTCTAGACATTACCACAATGAATTTTAAACAAAACAATTCAGATGCAGTTGAAGTTCAGACTTTCAGCTTTCATTTGAGTGTATCCACATTAAAATTGGATGAAGGGTTTAGGAGTTTCATCTCCTTAACATGTGCCACCCTGTTTTTAATAGGACCAAAAGTAATTGGACAATTGACTCCAAAGCTATTTCATGGACAGGTGTGGGCAATCCCTTTCTTATGTCATTTTCAATTAAGCAGATAAAAGGCCTGGAGTTGATTTGAGGTGTGGAGCTTGCATTTGGAAGGTTTTGCTGTGAAGTAAACATGCGGTCAAAGGAGCTCTCCATGCAGGTGAAACAAGCCATCCTTAGGCTATGTGCCCACGATGCAGAAATGAAGCAGAAAATTTCTGCAGCATTTCTGCATCTCCCTGGCAGAAAAAACGCATGCAGATTGTGCATGCGTTTTTCCTGCCAGGGATATGCGGAAATGAAGCGTTCTTCATTTGCATTTCCGCATGCGGGTGTCAACCGCTTTCCAAGTGATTTTAGCATCACTTGGAAAGTGCTTGACAACTAGGTCACACTATATAAATCCATGCAACCGGCATGGATTTTTATAGTGTGACCTTAAAGAATGTTAAAAATAAAAAAATAAATCTTTACTTACCTTCCGATGGCCCCTGGTGTCTTGCTGCGCTCATGTGCTGGCTGCCGGTACATCGCGGGACACTGTACTGAAGGACCTGCCGTGACATGACTGTGACGTCAGCGTAGGTCCTACAGCCCTTCGCGATCTGCTCGCTAGCACAGGGAAGGAGTCCGGGGGCCGTCGGAAGGTGAATATAATCTTTATTTTTTATTTTATTCTTTTTTTTACAAGTTTTATGGTACCTGGGTCCGGAGGAGAGTCTCCTCTTCTCCACACCCGGGTACCATCCGCACATTAGAACGCATGGAAGGCGCATGTACAGATGCAGTGATGCATTTTTCATGCTCTCTAATGCAAGTCAATGGCAGCGAAAACGCAGCGCTACCGCAAAATTAATGGACATGCTGCGGATTTTTGAGCGCAGCATAAACGCTGCGGAAAAATCCACAGCATGGGCATTGAAAGTGCGGAATTGCATTGGTGACCATGAGGGAAGGTTTCCCAAGCGTTTACGCTGCGGAAATTTCGCAGCGTAAATGCTTGAAAAACGCATCGTGGGCACACAGCCTTAAGCTGCAAAAACAGAAGAAAAAAAACATCCGAGAAATTGCTACAATATTAGGAGTGGCAAAATCTACAGTTTGGTACATCCTGAGAAAGAAAGAAAGCACTGGTGAACTCATCAATGCAACAAGACCTGGGTGCCCACGGAAGACAACAGTGGTGGATGATCGCAGAATAATCTCCATGGTGAAGAGAAACCCCTTCACAACAGCAAACCAAGTGAACAACACTCTCTAGGAGGTAGGCGTATCAATATCCAAATCTACCATAAAGAGAAGACTGCATGAAAGTAAATACAGAGGGTTCACTGCACGGTGCAAGCCACTCATAAGCATCAAGAATAAAAAGGCTAGACTGGACTTTTCTAAAAAAAACATTCTTTGGACAAATGAAACCAAGATCAATCTCTACCAGAATGATGGAAAGAGAAAAGTATGGCGAAGGCGTGGTATAGCTCATGATCCAAAGCATGCCACATAATCTGTAAAACACTGCGGAGGCAGTGTGATGGCTTGAGCATGCATGGCTGCCAGTGGCACTGGGTCACTAGTGTTTATTGATGATGTGACACAGGACAGAAGCAGCCGAATGAATTCTGAAGTATTCAGAGCCATACTGTGTGCTCAGATCCAACCAAATGCAGCCAAACTGATTGGTCGTCGTTTCAGACTACAGATGGACAATGACCTAAAACATAAAGCCAAAGCAACCCAGGAGTTTATTAAAGCAAAGAAGTGGAATATTCTTGAATGGCCAAGTCAGTCACCTGATCTCAACCCAATTGAGCATGCATTTCACTTGTTAAAGACTAAACTTCAGACAGAAAGGCCCACAAACAAACAGCAACTGAAAACCACCGCAGTGAAGGCCTGGCAGAGCATCAAAAAGGAGGAAACACAGCATCTGGTGATGTCCATGAGTTCAAGACTTCAGGCAGTCATTGCCAACAAAAGGTTTTCAACCAAGTACTAGAAATTAACATTTTATTTACAATTATTTCATCTGTCCAATTACTTTTGGTCCCTTTAAAAACAGGGTAGCACATGTTAAGGAGCTGAAACTCCTAAACCCTTCATCCAATTTTAATGTGGATACCCTCAAATGAAAGCTGAAAGTCTGTGAACTTCAACTGCATCTGAATTGTTTTGTTTAAAATTCATTGTGGTAATGTCTAGAACCAAAATTAGAAAAATGTTGTCTCTGTCCAAATATATATGGACCTAACTGTATATCATTGAGTATTTCTTATGGGGTGCAAGGATTCAATCCATGACTCTCTGGAAGGTGGTAGGGGTTCCCTGCAGTCCAAACTGCATCCGAACATATTGGAAGCATCTGTCCGGCATAGATAACTCAGTCTTCTCTTTAGGCTCCCTGTGAAATAGGGATCTGCCAATATTCCTTCATCAACTCCAAGGCGGTTATGTACCTTGCTGGCCCAAGTCTCTCGATCAGCTCATAGACACGCTGTATCGTATATTGGTCGAATTTGGAGACCTCATTCAACTACCGATAGTCATTGCAGATTCTCCATTCGCCATCTCGTTTTGAGACCAGTACAGTTGGGCTCGACCAACCGCTCTTGGATTCCTCAATGACCCTGAGTTTCAGCTTACGACTCACTTCTATGGAGAGCAACTTTCGTCAGGCCTCAGGAATCTGATAGGGCTTCAAGTTCACTCGCACATGAGGCTCCGTCAGAACCTCGTGCTTTATAACCTTTGTGCATCCCGGAAATTTTGAGAACAGATCCCTGTTCTTCTGTAGCAATTCCCGACACTGCTGTTTATGGACTTTCATTAGTGTCTCCGCTATTGCGACTCCTCCAACCTCGCCTTCTGGTTTGGCCAACAAGCTCGGAGCTTCAACAGCCTCTATGTCTTGCCACGGTTTGATGAGATTCACGTGATGGATCTGGTATGGCTTACGTCATCCTGGTTGATGAATCTTATAATTCACTTCGAAAACATTTTTCACCACCTCATAGTGCTATTGCCACTTGGCCAAGAACTTGCTTTCAACAGTAGGAATTAACACAAGGACTCTGTCACCAGGAATGAACTGCCGCACTCTGGCTGATCGGTTGTAGACCCTGGCCTGAGCCTCTTGTGCCCGGAGGTGATGTTATTTTATGATGGACATCACCTTCGCAATCCTCTCCTTTATCAGGGCGACATGCTCGATGACGCTCCTCTGGGGTGTGACCTTGGCTTCCCAGGTTTCCTTTGCTACATCCAGGAGACCCCGCAAATGTCGGCTATACAGGAGTTCAAATGGCGAGAACCCAGTAGAGGCCTGTGGAACCTCTCAGATAGAGAACAACGGATACGACAGGAGACAATCCCAGTCTCTGCCATCCTTTTCTATGACCTTCCTCAGCACAGTTTTGTTGAACCTCTCCACGAGGCAATCTGTCTGAGGATGGTATACTGATGTTTTCAGTTGGGAGATTTGCAAGACCTTACGCAATTCCTTCATCACCTTACTCAAAAAGGGTGTTCCTTGGTCGGTCAGGATCTCTGTTGATAATCCTGTCCGGGAGAAAACATTGACCAACTCGCGAGTTATACTCTTGGCTGAGGAGTTTCTCAGAGGGATCGCTTCAGGATAGCGGGTGGCATAGTCCAAGATGACCAATATATATTGATGCCCACGAGCAGATTTATCGAGGGGACAGACCAAATCCATAGCAATTCTCTCGAACAGCACTTCAATGATGGGCAAAGGCACGAGGCGACTTCGAAAGTGAGAGGTGGGGTGGATAATCTGGCATGTAGGGCAGAACCTGCAATACTTTACTATTTCCTGGTGAAATCCAGGCCAATAAAGCTTCTGCATGATTCGTCCCTGAATTTTTTCCACTCCCAGATGTCCTTCCAAGACATGTGAATGGGCCATGTCCAACACCCTTAGTCTGTAGGGCCCTGTACCAATAACTGTTCCACAAGCTCCTCCCTCACTTTCGGAACACGGTACAACAACTCCCCACTCAACATTAAATAGAGAAGTCTTGTGTCAGCCCCCGGCTCCTGTGCAATCCCATTCATGACCGTGACATTATTAAAGGCTTCATCATAGTTAGGTCCTTATGTTGGGCATATCCAAAATTCTCACTGGTCACCCCTAACTCCGGAATGTCTGACTCAGGAGACACTATCGCCTCATCATCCACAAGAACACAAAAGGGAAATCGGTCTAACTCTGGGTGTGGTGATATCTCTTATGCTATGTTCACACACGTTTTTTTCTGCTGAAAATCTGCTGCTAACTTTTCTCTGGCAGGAAAACAGTTGCGTAAAAAACTTGCGTATTTGCTGCGTATATTGTTGCGTGTTTGCTGCATATTTTTGACCAGCCATTACTTCCTATGGGTTAAAATATGCAGCAAAAATTCAGGTGCGTTTTCTGCGCAGAAACGCTGAAAGAAGTGACATGTTCTATTTTCCAATTACGCAAGCAAGGCAGAAAATGCGCAGCAAACAAAAAGCAACATGTGTGAACAGAGAATTCTGGTTTCTCATAGACTTTGCTGGTACTGCTAGACCCAGCTGAAAATTTGCATAAGAATCTGCTGCAATATACGCAGCAAAACACAACGTGTGTGAACAAACTGGTTTCTTATCAAAGCGAGCGAACCCAGAACCCTTCCCCAACAGATCCCAAAACAAACAAAAGTCCCGGCCTATAATGATGGGGTGCAACAAGTCTTGGACAACAGCGACCTCGTAGGACTCAATACCGTGGGCCGTTTCATTGACCACTCTGGCCGTGGGGAAGTCTTTAGCATCACTATGAATGCTTCTTTCCTGGGATCAGTTGGAGAGGAAATGTGGCCTTCACAAGTGTCACCAGACTCCCGGAGTCCAGCAGTCCCGTTACCTGCCAACCATTTACCTTCATAGGACATGCTTGTGGCCCCTCGTTGGGTGGACAGTTCACACTGCAGGCCAGACACTGCAGTCCATCTGCTCGAGGGTCAGGGGACAACGGGCAGCTATATGGCCTGGGCCGCTGCACTTCCAGTAAATAATTTCACTCGTAGGGACTTTGAGCATTTCCTTCCCCGCCCCTTTGGACCTGGGACGCCCCACCCCCTTTTGGGCCTCCGCCCCCTGTATTGAGTGGGCTGCCTTCCCAGGGAACCCTCAACCCCTTGTTATCTCTCGACCAGTCCATCTACATTCCGGGGATCACCTTGGGCAAACCAGGTCTTTACTGGCTTCAGCATGGAATGCACAAACCGATCCATCATCACTCGCTTTACCATCAGCGCAGGAGTAGAGGACTCCGGCTGCAGCCATTGTTGACCAGGTGCAAAAGGTCAAACATTTGGGAGCGAGGGGGTTTGTACCGGTAATACTCTCAGCGGTGGACCCACTGTGCCCTGACAGTCAACGTCATCCCCAGGTGCGCTAGAATTTCGGTTTTAAGTTTGCCATATTCCTTGGCGTCCTGCAGAGCTAAGTCATAGTAAGCCTTCTGGGACTCCCCCATCAAGTATGGCACCAGCACTTCTGCCCACTGCTCTGTCAGAAGTTTCTCCCTCTCGGTGACCCTTTCAAACACAGTCAGGAAGGCCTCTGTCATCCCCTGGGTCATTTTCTGTAGGGCTCTCCTTACCGCCTTCCAGATAGAAAAATCGTCCACTGACCTTGTCTTTGCGGTCACCGTGCCACAGATCGTCTCTGCAAGTAACTTGAACTGCTGCTGCTGTTGATGATACTCATCCTGTTGCTGCTGCTTCTGGAGCTGGATCTGCTGCATCAGCAACTTAGTGGTCTCTCGTTGCACCATTTGTTGCTACTGCATTAATTGCTAGTGTTGCTGATGTTGTGCCTGCTGCGCCTGCACTAAATGTTTCAGCCGGTCCTCCATTTTGTCTGTTGTCACTTGCTGGCTTGTGGCAGACTTCACCCTGAACATGCAGTCTTCCTTTTAGCGGTCACACGTTTCTGCTGGGAATGCTGTCCAAACTACTAACACCAATTGTGGGGTTTCTACTCACTTGTGTTCATCGTAAAGCATTTTCCTTTAAATGTCCATGTCGATTTATTACTTCATCAACCAGGCAAAAGGAATACAAACAGCCTTTAATTCATGCAAAAACTAAGTAAAAAGTCCTTAAGGCAAAGTCTCTGGTTAGCCAGTCGTGTGGGCACACAGGCTGTGGATAGCATCCCTTTCACTGGCTCAGTCATGAGACCACAACACACAGGAAGCATTCTCCCTCCAAACACACAGACCATGTGCCAAACACCGGCCTCCTTTTTATATTTTAACCACGCCCAGACGTGAGGTATGTGGCTAGCTAGACTCGCCCATCTCTCCCAACTACCCGTAACCCCGTCCCAGGTGCACCAAACAGTCCTCTTACTGCTTGCGTGCACTGGAGCAACATTCCGGGTTACATCAGAAGACAGACATCTCTGTGATACATACCTCCCATCAACTATGTGTCTGTTAGCCACCTTACAAGAGACAGTAGGACAGTTAAAAAAAAACGCACAAAAAAGACAGTAAAACCTGAATTTTTGACACAGCTGACTTCCTGCCAGAGACTAGGTTGTGCTGCAGATTTGTGACGCTGAAAAACCCAACATGTGTGAACAGAGCTTATGTGTTTTTATGCATATGGACATAACAAAATATTTTTAATTGTGTATTTTATTTTAATGAGGGAAGGCAGCACCAGAGCCATTATCTTTACATGAATATATCACAAGAACATTTCATCAGTGTATAAATACAGCACCAGCACCACCATCAGTACTTAAACATAGCACCAAAACCACCATTGATGCATAAATTCATCACTAGAACCATAATCAGTAATTGAATATAGCACTGGAACCATCATCAATGCACAAGTACAGTATCAGAACCCTCATCATTACTTGAATACATCACCAGAACCACAAACAGTACATGAATACTTGACTAGAACTACCATACAGAGATAACAATATCACCAGAACCACCATCAATACATTAATACATAATCAAAAAAAATCAGAATTTCTGCATGAGTACTTTTCCAAAATCATCATCAGTACATAGATACAGCACTAAGCTTAAAGGATTTGTCCTGTTAAACTCTGAAAATGTTGTTCCTCTGCGCAGTTTGTTATTAAAAAATAAACCAGCTGTACTCATTGTCCCCAGGTCCACTGATATATTTCAGCTGCTGCACTAGTGTCTGGAATTGACTGCAGTCCTGATGTCACTTTGACAATGCGGCAGCTAATAAGTAAGCTCTGCCAGAATAGATAGAATGACTTGCTCAGAGCCGCTGAGCTAGGTTGTTGTCTGCCACACTGTCGATGTGACATCAGTAATGCAGCCAATTCCAGACACCGATGCAGAAGACTTAGCACTGCACCTGGAGACAGTTTGTAATGCACGTATTTTATGTTTATACAGTATAACAAACTGCACTTGGGTAAAAAAAAATTCTGAATTGTGACACCTCCTTTAAAGGTGCTCTGTCAGCACAAAATTACTGCTCAAGCAAAGTACAAGCTCTCGGTGCATCACCGCTGGGCCAATAATTTAAATTTCACTTTCTCATCTGCTTTGTTTCCATCTATCTCTGCCTTTCTCAGGCCTTATGAATTTAGAGCTGATAATCAGAGAAGAAAGGAGTATGAAGCAGATGTAAAGGTGAATTTAAATGATTGGCACAGCCGTGAAGAACCAAGCACATGTACTTAGCTTGAAGAGTCATCCTTTGCTGAGTCCCTTTAATACAGCAATCAATTGCAATGTCAAATCTTGCCCCAACATATACATTTTTATCTCCCAAATCTATAACTCCCAGTATGTCCATAACAATGGTAAGGAGATATTAAGCGTTGCTATCAGTCAACATCAGACTGCGGACTATACAGAAGCCACAGTACTGATGAGACAGGCAACATCACAAATAAACATTTATATCCCGGTACTTTATAAGCGACATCTTCTCTGATTGGTGTTGTTTTCTTTCTATTCTTCTCCATGTTGTCCAGACGCCATGATGACTTTTCACATCCACAGCTTGTGTCTACAGACTTCCATCTTCTCTAGTCTTCTGCAGCACATCCCAACACAGTACCTTTCAAAATAAGAGTATCATTATAATGTTCCTGATTGAAAATATCTGCTCTATGCTGCAGGGCTGTGGAGTCGGAGTCGGAGTCGTGGAGTCTGTGTCCATTTTGATGGAGTTGAAATCGGAGTTGGTATAAAATGGACCGACTCCAACTCCTAAAATATATAATAAATTGGGTACAGTAGTTCAATGAAGTTTGTGGGGAATATTTTTTTCATAATAATTTGGGAAATTTATGAAATGTCCTATAAATGTCTGTCCTATTCCTCATCTAAGGGTCTAGACTTTTATCTGAGATGAATCTGTGCTGCTACAGTAAATTTATCACTTAAACATGAACTATGTATGTCTGAGTCGGAGTTGAAGTCGGTGTCATGGAAATTGAGGAGACAGAGTCGGAGTCGGAGGTTTGGCTTACCGACTCCACATCCCTGCTATACTGTGCCCCTGAATAATTGCCCCTCACTGTGCTTCTTGTACAAAATTTGACACCCACTTTGTCCTTCTCAAGATATATGTCCTAAACTTCCCTCTACTAGAAAATATTTCCTCCACAATATCCCCCCTTATGATTTATAACCGCTACACTGCTCTCCTTGTCAACCACAGTCTCCACACAATTCTGTCTTAGGAGCGATGACCGCCACAATTGTCCTTATGAATTATAACCACCAGACTGTTTGCTCATATTAGCTATAACCGCCAGACTGTTTTCCCTTTTGAACTATAATGTCTACATTCTCTGATTTTGTGAACTATAACTGCCACACTAACCACCCTTATGAACTTTAACCTCCACACAGTTCCCTTATGAACTATGACATCCACACCATCCCCAGTTTATGCTGTCCCCTATCTACTAATTATGTTGATGCTGTAGCCATCTCCATACTGTCCCTTCTTTATCAAGTCTCCCACAAGCTGTCCCCTCTCCATTCATACTTCCCCCTCATGCTGCCCCCTCTCCATTCTATCCCACACACGATGCCTTCTCTCCAAACAGTTCACCACAAGCTGCCTCTTTTCAATACTGTGCATCCCACAAGCTATCATCCTTACTGACAACATAATGTCCCTCCCATGCTGCTTTCTAGCACATTTCTCCCCCCCTCTTGAACCATGTTCTCCCATACTGCCCTCTCATACTCAAGGCTGTGGATTCTTAGTCAGTGTTCATTTTGGTGAACTTGGTATAAAATGGACCCACTCCTAAAATATATAATAAATTGGGTACAGTAGTTCAATGCAGTTTGTAGGGAATATGTTTTCATAACAATTTGGGAAAGTTATGAAATGTCCTACAAACGTCTGTCCTTTTATAGTCTAAGGGTGTAGACTTTTAGCTGAGATGAATCTGTGCTATCATAAATTTATCACTTAAAGATGAGCCATGTATTAGGGATTCGGAGTCATGGAGTCGGAGTCGGTGTCATGGAAATTGAGGAGTCAGATTCGGAGGTTTAGCTTACCGTCTCCACAGCCCTGCTCATACTAATACGATGTCACCAAAATTATAGTTTTCAGTGTCTTCAGCTAATACCGAGAACTTACCTTAAAGAAGTTGTCAACAACTTTTACAATGATGCCCTATCCGTAGAATGGGGCATCATCGTCTGATTGGCTGGGGTCCAGCACCCTCGCCGATCAGCTGTTATCGGTGGTGGCGGCGGCTGCTGGAAATGCTTACTTGTAGAGCTTGGCCATCTAATTGTAGTGGCCACCACGGGGTACTCCTATTCAATTCATTGGGAGGCAGATATACTGTACAAACAGCGACCTCAACAACTAGATGGCCAAACACCGCAAGTAAACACTTTTGGCCAACGACAGCTGCTGCCGACACTGATAGCAGCTGATAGGCCAGGGTCCGCCAGCCCTGCCAATCAGACATTGATAGAGCATCAATATAAATGTAGTGGACAACTTCTTTAATGCACCTCTGAAGCACAGCTGTGATGTCAGCCGTAAAATAAGTTCACTTCATTATGCCACTGCACATCGTGGAGGTGGAGGATGAGCGCTTATTCTCTGCCGTGCCAGTCATTTGTTCAATTGTGAACATGTGTATAAGTGTAACATACCTGGTGGCGGGCTTGCATGGTGCACCATCTCTCACTATGCAAGATCGCAAACTTGATCTTCAGTCCAGTCTGCTAGCCTGGCTTCTATTCATGCTGTCTGTTTGTCTCTGTTCTGACTGCTTAGGGCGGCGGCCCGGTTACTTCCTGTTTCTTGTAGCTGCTGTGGGCACACCCCTAATGCATCCTCAGCCTATTGCTGTCTGTCACTGGATATTTAAACCAGCTCCACCTGAAAGCTGATGCCTGAGCAACTCTATCATTTAGTGTGCTCCTTGACTCTGAATGTGCCAGGTCCTGTTCTGTGTTTTCTTGCCTGTCTTTCTGCCTTCCTGGAGGCTGTATTTCCAGGCCAGTCTGAACATGCTCCTAGCCTGTTCGTCCCGCTTTCTAGGGGCCGCATACCTAGATCTGTTATCTGTGTTTTCTTGCTGTCTGTCCGCCTTCCTGGAGGCTGTATTTCCAGGCCAGTCTGAACACGCTCCTAGCCTGTTCGTCCCGCCTTCTGGGGCCACATACCCAGACCTGCTCCTGTATCTCGCTGCAGTGTCAGTTCCTGTCTGATCACTCAGTTCCTGTCTGAACACTCTCCTAGCCTGTTTCCTGTTTTTCTCTATGTCCGTTTTTCCCTCTATGTCCCTTTTTCTGCAGAGTCTGAACCTGCACCTAACTCCTACTCGTTGTCGCTGTACTTCCGTTTGTGAGTTTAGAGTCCACTCGCTACTTCATTGCAAGTATCTTGTGTGTATCTGGTTCTGCCTTTCCCTTCCAGTCTGTTCGGTGTGAACATAGCCCTGTCCCCTCTGCTCTGCCTTGCTCACCGCTCTGGCGGTTTATCTCTGCTCTGCCTTACTCACCGCTCCGGCGGTTTCTGCCCGCTCTGCCTTGCTCACCGCTCCGGCGGTTTCTGCCCGCTCTGCCTTGCTCACCGCTCCGGCGGTTTATCTCTGCTTTGCCTTACTCACCGCTCCGGCGGTTTCTGCCCGCTCTGCCTTGCTCACCGCTCCGGCGGTTTCTGCCCGCTCTGCCTTGCTCACCGCTCCGGTGGTTTCTCTCTGCTTTGCCTTGCTCACCGCTCCGGCGGTTCCTGCCTGCTCTGCCTTGCTCACCGCTCCGGCGGTTTCTGCCTGCTCTGCCTTGCTCACCACTCCGGCGATTCCTGCCTGCTCTGCCTTGCTCACCGCTCCGGCGGTTCCTGCCTGCTCTGCCTTGCTCACTGCTCCAGCGGTTCCTGCCTGCTCTGCCTTGCTCACTGCTTCGGCGGTTCCTGCCTGCTCTGCCTTGCTCACCGCTCTGGCGGTTTCTCTCTGCTCTGCCTTGCTCACCGCTCCGGCGGTTTCTCTCTGCTCTGCCTTGTTCACCGCTCCGGCGGTTCCTGCCTGCTCTGCCTTGCTACTTCATTGCAAGTATCTTGTGTGTATCTGGTTCTGCCTTTCCCTTCCAGTCTGTTCGGTGTGAACAGAGCCCTGTCCCCTCTGCTCTGCCTTGCTCACTGCTCCGGCGGATTCTGCCCGCTCTGCCTTGCTCACCGCTCCGGCGGTTTATCTCTGCTCTGCCTTACTCACCGCTCCAGCGGTTTCTGCCCGCTCTGCCTTGCTCACCGCTCCGGCGGTTTGTCTCTGCTCTGCCTTGTTCACCGCTCTGGCGGTTCCTGCCTGCTCTGCCTTGCTACTTCATTGCAAGTATCTTGTGTGTATCTGGTTCTGCCTTTCCCTTCCAGTCTGTTCGGTGTGAACAGAGCCCTGTCCCCTCTGCTCTGCCTTGCTCACTGCTCCGGCGGATTCTGCCCGCTCTGCCTTGCTCACCGCTCCGGCGGTTTATCTCTGCTCTGCCTTACTCACCGCTCCAGCGGTTTCTGCCCGCTCTGCCTTGCTCACCGCTCCGGCGGTTTCTGCCCGCTCTGCCTTGCTCACCGCTCCGGCGGTTTATCTCTGCTCTGTCTTACTCACCACTCCGGCGGTTACTGCCCGCTCTGCCTTGCTCACCGCTCCGGCGGTTTCTGCCCGCTCTGCCTTGCTCACCGCTCCAGCGGTTTCTCTCTGCTCTGCCTTGCTCACCGCTCTGGCGATTCCTGCCTGCTCTGCCTTGCTCACCGCTCCGGCGGTTTCTGCCTGCTCTGCCTTGCTCACTGCCCCGGCGGTTCCTGCCTGCTCTCCCTTGCTCTCCGCTCCGGCGGTTCCTGCCTGCTCTGCCTTGCTCACCGCTCCGGCGGTTCCTGCCTGCTCTGCCTTGCTCACCGCTCTGGCGGTTCCTGCCTGCTCTGCCTTGCTCACCGCTCCGGCGGTTTCTCTCTGCTCTGCCTTGCTCACCGCTCCGGCTGTTTCTCTCTGCTCTGCCTTGCTCACCTTTCTGGCGGGTTTCTCCCTGCTCCGCCTTGCCCACCGCTACGGCAGTTCCTCTCTGCTCTGCTTGTCTACCGCATCTGCGGTTCTGTTCCTGAATCCCAGTCTGTACTGGACCCTATCCAGCCTGTGCTCCAACCTGCTAGTACCTCTCCGTCTGCACGCCAGCCGTACTTGTCAATACCGTCCTGTCTGCATACCAGCCGTGCCTACCAGTATCCTCCTGTCTGCACTCCAGCCGGGCCTGCCAGTGCCCACCTGTCTGCATGCCAGCCGTGCCTCCCAATACCCACCTGTCTGTGTGCCAGCCTAACCTGCCTGTTCCTGTATTCCCCGGTGTGGGTCAACAGCCGTGTCCGGGGTCTGGCCTGGAGTAGCACCTGGTCCCTCTGCTCGTTTTCTCCCTGGTGCACGGCGTCGTTAGCCGTCGTGCGACCTAGGTTGGATCGGGTAGATACTTAGTTACGCCCCTCCAGGCACTCTCCGGTTCATGGCACAGTGGAATCACTAAATCACGCACACGCCAGTCCGCCCAGGCGTGTGCATAACAATAAGAGTCAGTTTGTAGGAATCGGCGTCTCACTGTTCTCTGAGCCAGCAGTCAGTGTAATAGCAGACTGGCTGAGTTTCACTTTTGGCAGAGGCGGCAAAATGTCACCCCTGGGAAGCATGTAAGGCCGCCATCTGAGGCGAGATGCTCATCCCCTCTCATGGTGGAAGCGTTTCTCTATTGGGGGACTCCCGACAGATGTTAGGGGAGAAAAGTATCTGGCTGATCCTTTTATTTTCTAGAGATAATCCACTGAATCATGATTCTGTCAGAGGGTTTCTTATTGAGATCACTTGCAAGGGGGCTGAGTGTTTCTGTGTATTAGACTTTACCCACTCTGGGGAGATTTTTCAAAATCATTAATGGTTCACTGTATAGCTATATATGAATCGCACTCATTCAGTACATGCCTATATATACTATACACAGATAGAATATGTCCATGTATAATGCACAACTGTGTCTACTGCATATGTGTATATACTATACATTTATATATGTGTTTATGTATTGTACCTGTGTGTATTTATATATAATAAGTACATTATATACTAACATACGCTCCACTTGGGGATGGGGTCAGTGGGTCAGTCCCAGCCTAGATTTGTCAGAACAGTAATGACAAGATGCAGCCTGTCAGAGAATATAGGTAGTGATTTAGTAACAGTATTCCCGAGCTTTAAGGTCTCTGGTCGGTGCTGTGTGGGATGAGAATCCTGATCGTGCACTGACCATACCGCTCTGAGCTTCAGGATCACAATCAGTAAATCACTGCTTGTAATCTCTAACTGCAGCCTCCTGTCATTATTGTTCTAAACAATCTGACACATGTAGCATCGGCGTCTCTGCCTCCTGCCGGGCAGAGACACCATTCCCCTCACCACCGCGGTCCTGGTCCGGCATCTTCAGGCCTCCCTGCTGCTGCACGCAGCTTCCCGGGCACTGCGCTTAAAGGGGTCGCGCTTCGTCCTAAAGAGTCCCCGGCCAATGGCCGGAGGACTTCTCCTATATAAGGCACCTCCTCCAAAATGGAGGTGCCTGTGCAAGGTTGTTGTTTCGTGTACTTACACTTGCTTCAACCCTCAGGTCCCGCTGCCAGTCAGTCCTGCCCGCCAGTCTGTCTCTAGTTCTGCTCGCCAGCCTGACTTCAGTCCAGTCTGCCAGTCTGACTGCAACCCAGCCCGACAGTCTGCCTACAGTCCAGCCCGCCAGTCTGTCTATGGGCTCTGCCCGCCTGCCTATTACCAGCCAGCTGTGCCTGCCAGTCTGCTTACCCGGAGCACCTGCCAGTTACCTGTTGTGCCCGCCAGCCTGACTACCTGGAGTACCCGCCAGTTACCCGTTGTGCCCGCCAGCCTGCTTACCTGGAGCACCTGCCAGTTACCTGTTGTACCCATCAGCCTGCTTACCCAGAGCACTTACCCGTTACCTGTTGTGCCCGCCAGCCTTCCTACCTGCAGCACCCGTCTGGCTATCTGCCATTCCAGCCTGCTTATCTACCTGGACCACACGTCTGCCTTCCTGCCGTGCTTATCCGCTGTACCGGTCAGCTCCTGTCATCTGACCAGTGGGAGTCACCTGCTCTCATACAAGGTCGGTCCCAGAGTAGCACCTGGTTCACCTGCCCGGTCCCTCCCTGGTTCACGGAGTCGACTAAGCCGCCGTGTGACCTTGGTCAGACCGTGTAGGCACCTAGTTTCGCCCCTCTGGTCCCTCCTTCCACCACCCGGACCCGTAACAACACATTCCTGGCCATTCTTTGCATTTCATTCTGGGTGGAGTCATGGGGTCATTGAGATCCTGGATGGGCTTGAAGTATGTGTAAGGAGTCAGAAGCGATGTTATCACTGGCACCAAACAGGAGTATCCGGGAAGAGGATCTTTTAAGATGGGATAAACCACCACACTGAGTTGTGTAAAATAATGCAGCGTGTGACTGTGCTTAATTACAAAGGTAAAATAAACTTTTATTTAAATTTGAAAAACGCACCACTAGAGATTCGAGACAGTAAACTTGTAATTCGGGGCACAGATATCTTCCCTTGATCGGTCTGCATCAGGAGGATGTGGACCCATGGATCTGTTGTCTCTGTCAAACTTACAGTTGAAACCAGAAGTTTGCATACACTATATAAGAAAACACATATGCATGTTTTTCTCAATATCTCACAGGAAATCAGAATAAACTTTGCCTGTTTTAGATCAATTAGGATCATCATCATTTTTAATATTTACCAAATGCCAGAATAATGAGAGAGAGAGCGAATGTTTTAAGGCATTTTTATTACTCACTGCAAAGTCAAAAGTTTACATACATTTCATTAGTATTTGGTGCCATTGCCCTTAAACTAAATTACTTGGGTCAAACGTTTGCAATATCCTTCCACAAGCTTCTCACGATAGTTGGTCGGAATTTGGGCCCATTCCTCCTGACAAAACTGGTGTAACTGATCCAGGTTTGTATGTCGCCTTGCTCGCACCTGCCTTTTCTGCTTTGCCCATAAATTTTCAATGGGATTGAGATCAGGGCTTTGTGATGACCACTGCAAAACATTGACTTTGCTATCCTTAAGCCACTTTGTTACCACTTTGGCAGCTTGCTTCAGGTCATTGTCCATTTGGAAGACCCATTTCCGCCCAAGCTTTAACTTCCTGGCTGATGTCTTGAGATGTTGCTTCAGTATTGCCACATAATCTTTTCTTATGATGCCATCTCTTTTGTGAAGTGCACCAGTCCCTCCTGCTGTAAAACAACCCCACAACATGTTGCTGCCACCCCAGTTGGGATGGTGTTCTTAGGCTTCCAAGCTTCTCCCTTTTTCCTACAAACGTAACGATGGCCATTATGCCCAAAAAGTTCACTTTTAGTTTCATCAGCCCGCAAGATATGTCTCCAAAAATTAAGGTCTTTGTTCCTGTGTGCATTTGCAAACGCTAATTTGACTCTTTTATGTTTCTTTTGGAGTATTGGCTGACAGAGTGGCCTTTCAGACCATGTTGATACACTACTCGTTTTACTGTGGATATTGACACAATTTTGCTTTTGTCCTTGGGTTGATATGCACATGTCGGATCAAAGCACATTCATCTCTGGGACAAAGAACCCGTCTCCTTCCTAGGCGGGACGATGGCTGGACATTCCCATCTTGTTTTTACTTGCGTATAATTGTTTGTACAGATGAAGGAGGCACCTTCAGGTATCTTGAAATTGTACCCAAGGATGGGCCAGACCTGTGCAAGTCCACAACTCTCTTCCTGATATCTTGGCTGATTTCTTTAGACTGTCTTCTGATGCTTCACTAAGAAGCAGTGTGTTTCAGGTATGCATTAAAATACATCCACATGTGTGTCTCTAATTAAATCGGATGTTGCCAAAAACAGAAGCTTCCAAACACATGACATCATCATATGGGCAGTCCAGAATTGTTTAAATGAATAGCAATCTTAGAGTATGTAAAAATGCCTTAAAACATTCTCTCTCAATATTCTGGCATTTGACAAATATTAAAAATTATGACAATCCTAATTGACCTAAAACAGAAAAGGTTTATACTGATTTCATGAGATATTGAGAAAAACATACGTATGTCTTTTTATATAGTGTATGTAAACTTCTGGTTTCAACTGTAAATACTGGACTCACAAGTAGCTATGACACAATAGAAGATAGCCTGAACTATCTCATGAAGTTGATCTTGTGGCATGATGGTGGTTCTTGGCACCATGTCCACTGCCGGGTTGGGAGATAGTGATCCCTGGACAGCAGCCTATGATATTGGAAGCCGGCTTGTCCTCGGTAAGGATGCTGGGGAATGCATGATTGGAGCTGCGTGTTGGGACTCAAAAGGAGTAGGTTATGCTTGAGACCTTGGAATGGTCTGGGAAGAAGCGCTCCCTGAAGGACGATACATTGCACACCAAATAAACTGCTCTGATCTAGGAGCGCTACCTAAGGTATCAGTGCGGAATTTGTGGATGTTGCCTTTTTGGTAATTGTAGTGTCCTGTGATGGTGTAGTTGTCTTTCTTCCCCATCTGGTTAGGTAAAATGTAATCTCCGAGTAGTTGTTGTTTAGATTATGGCCCAGAAGAACAATGAACACGTCTTTACTCTACATTTGCCAGGACTATTCCTCCCACCTTGAAAGGTTTTATCACTTAAAATTGTATTTTTCTTCTCTTTTTCACACTAATAGAGACCTTGATGTGTATGTTTTACAGCAGGGGTCTCAAACACGCGGCCCGCGGGCCGCATGCGGCCCCTGAGGCTGCTTTATGCGGCCCGCAGGCACAGACCCCTTGACGATCCCGACCTGGTCCAGGAGGAGCCGCCGACAGCAGCGCTGAATTGCCACACAGAGACTGTTTCCCAGCACTGCATTTCCAATGCCAGCCGCTGGCCAATCAGAGGCCAGCAGCTGATATCTGCGTGTCGGCGCAGCGAGTATGACGTCATTGCCATATGCAGAAGTCAGCTGCTGGCCTCTGATTGGCCGGCGGCTGACATTGAAAATGCTGTGCTGGGAGACAGTCTCTGTGCGGCAATGCAGCACTGCTGTCGGCGGATCCTCCTGGACCAGGTCGGGATCGTCAAGGGGTCGGACTCTGTGGTGCCTGCGGGCCACATCTGCAGGAAGGCCGCAGAGGGAACGGAGGACAGGTGAGAATCATCTTTTTTTTTTTTTCTATTTTATGTGTGTGAAGAACAGCACAGGGGGCACATAGCCACAGGATGGGGACCGGGATGGGGCACAGAGCCACAAGAGGGGACCTGGATGGGGCACATAGCCACAAGAGGGGACCTGGATGGGGCACATAGCCACAGGATGGGGACCTGGATGGGGCACAGAGCCTCAAGATGGGGACCTGGATGGGGCACATAGCCACAAGATGGGGACCTGGATGGGGCACATAGCCACAAGATGGGGACCAGATGGGGACCTGGATGGGGACCAGAGCCACAAGATGGGGACCTGGATGGGGAATATTGCCACAGGATGGGGACCTGGATGGGGCACATAGCCCCAAGATGGGGACCTGGATGAGGCACATTAGTACAAGATGGGCGCCAGGATGGGGAACGTTGCCACAGGATGGGGACCTGGATGGGGCACATAGCCACAGGATGGGGACCTGGATGGGGCACATTAGTACAAGATGGGGACTTGGATGGGGAACATTACTACAAGATGTTTTCCATTATTACTATATGATGCTAATTGTAAGACAATATTACTGTATGTGGCCAATTGGGGGAAATAAAATTGTAAAAAAAATAAAAAATAAAATAAAGCATGAAAAAATATTGGGCACTAAAAATGCTGTTTTATATGTAAACTAAAGTAAACACAAAAAAGTGCACGTTTATTATCGCCACATCCATAACGACCCAAGCCATAAAAAAATAAACACGGCAAAAATGTTCAAAAGGTGTATACAAAAAAAATGGTATCACTAAAAATGTCACATTGAACAAAGAATGCGGCCCCCCAAATTCAAATTTTTTCCATGTGCGGCCCATATACCCAGCCGAGTTTGAGACCCCTGTTTTACAGAAAGAAATACATGACTGAGGCCAGCACTGCTTTCACTGCTCAAGAGGAATTACCACCATTTTCTACTGAGCAATCATCAGCCACATCTGATGAATCCTCTAATGACTCCTTGTAAGTAATTTTGACAACATACAAAAATAGAAATAAAAGATGAACAATTTATGTAACTTTTGAATTCAAATTAAAATTAGATTAAAGTCAAAGTTAAAGGGGTTGTGCCATAAAGAATACAGTTAACCAACCAGAAAAGATGGAATTAAATAGTTTTGTAATTTGTGTTTAAAAATTATGTTTCATTCAAAAGATACCAAGCTTTTATTTTTTGTGTTATGCTCTCTGGTGCCCCCTGGTGTTATTCCATTACGACCTGGTAGTGAGTGATCAGCTGGTCGAGTTTGCGCAGTTCCATTCATAAGAGGTCCCCCCAACTCCCCACCCGCAGCATACACAACATATTCTCTGTCAGAAGTCTGACAGCGCAGGCGCCCTGCTGTAAGCACAGAGCCTGTCTGTCTATGATTCACCCCCTGCGCTCACACAACTGACCTCTGAGTGAGATCATCTGCTTCACAGACCCGCGAGCTCGATTGCAGAGAGACGCTTCATAATTTAAAAAAAAAAAAAAAAGGCTTGGTATCTTTGGAATGAAGCATAATTTTTAATCCCTATGAATTGCAAAACTATTTCCACCTTTTCTGGTTGGTTAACTGTATTCTTTATCGTGGCACAGCCCCATTAATATTAACATAATTTGTATTTCATATGTATAAAGGAAAGAAAAAGAAGCTTAGAAAAAGAATTAGGCAACATGTATCAGTTGTCAGGTTTTCTTTAAGCTCAGTACTAATCAAAAGTTTGAAGCATCCTTTTAATGCAATGGTTTTACTTGTTTTTATTGGAATATGAATATTGTAGATTTAGACTGTGTGCACACGAGAAGGAATAGTAGCGTTTTGGACGCAGCATATTTTTACTGTGTTGTACAGTACAAGTACAGTGGATGGGATTAACAGAATCCCATGTCCACTGTGCTTCTTTTTTTACACTGCATAAAGTCACCTGCAGTGCGTGTTTTTGAGCCGCAGCATGTCAATTTGTTTTGCGGCAATGCAAAAAACGCATGTATATCATAAATAAAGAAATAATTTTAAAAAATGACGTGGGGTGCCCCCTATTTTTGATAACCAGCCCAAGTAAAGCAGACAGGTGCAGGTTTATAATACCAAGCTGGAAAGGTCCATGAATATTGGCCCCCTCCCTGCCTAAGCCCGCAGTCGCCCCAGAATTGGCCCATCTATGAGATGGGCCAATTCGGGCATTTTGCCCGACTCTTCCCGATTGCCCTTGTATGGTTTCAAACAAGGGAATAATTTATGGGGTTGATGTCAGTTTCATAATGTCAGCTTGCATCAAGCCATGGTGTTAAGAAGTAATGTTTCTCCTTGCGGAGAGCGACATGCTAAGCACGTCAAGGTTAGGAGACTTTTCAAACCGCAATGCTCTTCTGGGAAATATGCAAATTGTCTCTTCAGAGAGGAATAGAACCAGAACTCTAGTGCCACCTATTGGAAGTATCAATCTTAAAAGCCAATATTGACCCTTTAACGAGTATTATCACATGACTTAGGATAAAATCCAAGACCAGAAGCTCACTTTGCTGACACTGTGTTTCCCAGAAGAGCATTGCTCCTTGTGCTATGAGTACAGTTTTTCCTTTTTTACCGTTTGATAGAAGGCACCCAAGTGCCGCTAAGTGTGTGTAGAAGTATGAATACCACTATAAAATACTAAAGGCAGATTAGGGACAAAGTTTTTTATATACCCCTAGGCGTTTTTAATCAAATATGAAATAAAGGCTAAATTTCATGACTTGTTAGAGAGGGGTCTCTTTTGCGGTTCTCCCCATTTTGTAAATACATTATCAATATACCCCTTCCAGGCCATTGTTTTCCTCACAGTTTGTTATATATTACTAACCCAGTAATAAAAAAAACACACACAGGATAAAATAGTTTATTTTTGAAAACACTCCCCCACACTTCACTCACCAACTTATTAAAAAGCAAAAAAAACACCCTAAAGATCTGGCGTAATCTTGCAAATCAGGAGTAGCCCAAAAATGGGAACCTGAAAGACATAAAAAGAGTTAAATAAAAACAAGAAACACTCCCTAATTCACCAATTTATTATTAAGTAATAATTAGTGATGGGCGAGCACCAAAATGCTCGGGTGCTCATTGCTCGGGTCGAGCAAATTGGAATGCTCAGGTGCTCGATCCGAGCAACGAGCCCAATGTAAGTCTATGGGAAATTCGAGCATTTTTCAGGCGACTCCCTCAGCGGTCTGCAGAGGGACTATGTGAGAACGAAGTTCCAAAAGCCCTAAAATTATCTGAAGGTAAAAAGGTAGAAAGGGTCCACAGAATTGGTCCTCCATCCTCTGTCTCTGGAGCCCACAATACTACCAGACCAAGACAGGTCATTATGAAATTTTTGGATTTCAATGATAAAGCTGACATTATCCGAGCTTACAAACAATTAAACCACCCATTGATCATTCAAGGCCATAAAATCCTGCTTTTCGAAGACTACTCAATTGAAGTAACCAGGAAAAGGAAGTCCTTCAGCGCTTTATGCACCAGACTGCGCAAAGAAAAAATCCGCTTTCAACTACGCTATCCGGATACTCTACGCCTGAAAGACACTGATGGCTCTTTCCGGGAATTTATCTCACCTGATAAGGCAGACTCTTTTGTCAACAGGCCCAGTCCTGAACAGACCCTCCAGGCAAAAACTCCCTCTAGTTCACGGTCACCTAGGAGACCCACGAAACAAGGAGACAAAGGAGACCAGAGCTATAACAATCGCTGATTTAATGAGTTTCTCCTTTTATACGCTTGGTGGCCCTGGAGTGAAAGTCTTTTATGGAGGCAATTGTTTGAGAAAATTCTGATAAATTACCTTAATTAGGGGGGGAGTTAGGTTTGAATTTGAATCTAAATTTAAATTTAAATGTAATCTGTTATATTGCACACATGGTCGGGCAGAAGTGAAGCCCAGGAGATAGTCTTTTCCCTAGCGAGCAGTTAAACATGTTTACGCTCTTGCTAGGTCAGTTCTTTAAAACTTTTGTATATTGTTTTTTTGAGTTTGTTTCACATGTTCGAGCTTTGCTCGTTAGTACGTAATCTAACTACATGTCATCATTATTTTGTAAGTTGTTCACCAAACATGTCTATCTTTACAGTCTTTGAATATGTATATCGTATCTTTGAATGTTAAAGGTTTGCTCTCTCCCCAAAAACGGATGAAAGTCCTTACACATTTAAAACGTTTAAAGCCTGACATAGCCCTTCTACAAGAAACACATTTGCCTGAAGCAGATTTCCCCCGGATGAAAAAATTATGGGTTGGGGGTATCTATGGTTCACCGTCCATAGATAGAAAGGCTGGAGTCTTAATCCTTATTAATAAGCAGTTTATACACCAGCTCATAAGTGAGCAGCAGGATGGAGAAGGGAGATTGATTCAATTAACATTATCTACGTCTTGTGGAACCTTCTCTATCTACAATGTATATGCGTCTAACATAGGCAACAAACCTTTTTTTAAAGAATTGGAGACTAGACTCTTATTTGACTCCAACCCTAACAAAATAATAGGTGGAGACTTTAACTCGGTGGTTTCAGTTCATGAGGATAGGAAAAACACTACTGGTACTCCGCAATCGGTTACCTCACATGACAAAGCACTAGCACCTTTTTTGTCTAGTTGCCAATTAATTGATTCATGGAGGTTTTTGAAACCCAGTAATAGAGAATATACGCGCTTCTCACACGCCAACGACTCTTGGTCTTGTATTGACTACTTTTGTGCAAATTGATGATATTGTTATTTCTGATCATGCTTCAGTGAGGTTGGAACTATCAAAGGATTTCCCTCGGGGCCCTGACTTCTTGTGGAGATTTCCAGATTACTTTTGCAAAGACAACTCATTTATTTCCTCTCTCAAGATATGGTTTAGCGAATTTTTATCTGACAATTCGGCACACCAAGATAACCCCACATTATTGTGGGAATCGGCCAAGGCGGTACTGAGAGGAAAAATTTTGGCATATACTTTTTCTCACAAAAAAGGGTTATGAAAAAATATAGTGAATTGTCCTCTGAACTGAAACAAGCCTACACTACATTTCTTCTTGACCCTTCCCCTCTTAATAAAACACATTGGTCTCAAAAACAATCTGAATTCAACCAATATGCAGATATGAGAGAAAAATTCCATTTATCTCAAACAGAAGCATTCTTTTATAGGTTTGGTAACAAATCGGGGAGGGTGATGGCCAATTTAGCTAAAGGTATGAGAAAGCCATAGGGAATTTTTAAATTAAGAAATAATAATGGGGTTATTCACACGGACCTTAAATCAATTAATGAGATTTTAGGCTCATTCTATAAGGACCTATACAAAAAAGCAAAACAAACCTTGCCCCTCTCTGATACACTCTTGGATAAGGTCAAATTACCTTTTTTTCCGGAGGAACATAAATCTATATTAAATAAACCTCTTTCATTGGAGGAGATTACCACTACAATTAAAAATTTGAAACCAAACAAAGCCCCTGGACCTGATGGATACACTTCTGACTTCTTTAAATCCTTAACGGAAGAGGTGTCCCCGTTGTTAGTACCGATCTTCAACAAAATAATTTGTGGCAATCCCATTTTCCCTTCCGCAACTATGGCTTATGTCAAATTATTACTAAAGCCAGACAAAGATCCATTATCCCCCAATTCATACAGACCGATTTCACTTATAAATATCGACATTAAGCTTTTATCTAAAATAATGGCTGATAGACTGACCTCCATTCTACCCCACCTTATATCCCATGTACAATCAGGCTTTTTTAAAGGTCGCTCACCCACGCTAAATATTAGGAAAGTATTATTGGCGCTCGATAAAATCCACTCTACTCCTGATCTAAAGGGATCCACAGCAATTATCTCCCTTGACACCGAAAAAGCCTTTGATAATATAAGTTGGGATTGGTTATACATGGTTTTAACGAAGATGTCATTGTCAGGCCCCTTTTTTAATGACATTCGTAATTTATACACTTCTCCAAAAGCCCAGGTGCATAACCCGGGTTTTTTATCCTCTCCCTTCCCTCTTGAAAAGGGAACGAGACAAGGGTGTCCTTTATCCCCCTTACTTTTTAATCTGGCACTAGAACCCTTAGTCCGTATTTTGTCAGACCCTAAAACTTTTTCAGGCATCTAATTTAACAAAAAATCAATTCAGGCGACTTTTTTTGCAGACGACATCATTTTGTTCATGTCAGATCCCTTTCTACATTTACCTCTGGTGTTGGATCTACTTAAAAAGTTTGGCTCATATTCTGGATTCAAAATAAACACTAAAAAATGTGAATTGCTACCATTAACTGAAAAGGGTATGAAACTCTACCCAAAAAAATCTTTCTATGATATTAATATAGCTACATCCCATATCACCTACACTGTGTTCCAAATTATTATGCAAATATTATTTTCTCAGATTTTCCCAAATTACCTATATGAATTGCAGTCATTGTAATTTTCCAGTCAAATAACTATTAGAGTACAATTGAAAGGTTTTTGTATAAACTGCCTATGATAACAGTATATTTTTAAAAAAATAAAAAACTCAAACTGCACTCAAAATGCATGTTCCAAATTATTATGCACAGCAGAGTTTTCAACCTTTTCATTTTAATAAAGAACAAAAAATGGTCATTTTTGCAATTATAAGCATTAGCAGGTTATTACAAACTGAAATCAAACCGTTTTCACCTCAAAACTTTATTCTAGGTGATGTTACATTTGCACATAGGACCCTTTGTTCGAAAGGAGCTTCTGAACTCTCTCGTCCATTGAATTTGTCAGGTTTTGGATGGTTTCTGCTTCAATTGTTTTGCATGAGGACAGAATACCCTCCCAGAGCTGTTGCTTAGATGTGAACTGCCTCCCGCCATCATAGACACTCCTTTTGATGATGAGGTTCTCAATGGGGTTGAGGTCAGGGGAGCATGGGGGCCACACCATAAGTTTTTTCCCAGAAACCATCCAAAACCTGACAAATTCAATGGACGAGAGAGTTCAGAAGCTCCTTTCGGACAAAGGGTCCTATGTGCAAATGTAACATCACCTAGAATAAAGTTTTGAGTTGAAAACGGTTTGATTTCAGTTTGTAATAACCTGCTAATGCTTATAATTTCAAAAATGACCATTTTTTTGTTCTTTATTAAAATGAAAAGGTTGAAAACTCTGCTGTGCATAATAATTTGGAAC
The DNA here is from genome assembly GCF_046119375.1 of Phyllobates terribilis. Lineage (NCBI taxonomy): Eukaryota > Metazoa > Chordata > Amphibia > Anura > Dendrobatidae > Phyllobates > Phyllobates terribilis. Next base: position 8,620 of record NW_027370329.1, on the reverse strand, counting down.
ATGCATTTTGAGTGCAGTTTGAGTGTTTTATTTTTTAAAAAATATACTGTTATCATAGGCAGTTTGTACAAAAACCTTTCAATTGTACTCTAATAGTTATTTGACTGGAAAATTACAATGACTGCAATTCATATAGGTAATTTTGGAAAATCTGAGAAAATATTATTTGCATAATAATTTGGAACACAGTGTATTTGGGCATAAAAATAGGCCGGTTGCCATCTTCTTTATATACATTAAATTCCCCCCCCCCCCCATCAAAAAAATTACTGATCAATTGAAATCGTGGCAGGATTTGCCCTTGTCTTTTTTAGGTAGGGCGCATCTCGTTAAGATGATAAGTACTTCTAAAATTATATATCAACTCCAAACTCTGCCATTACTGCTGAAACACTCTGACGTAATCACACTTAATAGGGCCTTCCGTCATTTTATATGGAGAGGAAAACGTTCTAGGATTAGCCTTGACAAACTTATGTCATCCAAGGATGATGGAGGCATCAATTTTCCAAGTATCAGGAATTACAACCTTGCTTGCCTTTTTTGCTACATAATTCACTGGCTCCACAAAAGACATACATACTCTGATTACTCTTTGGAATCAGACTATGCTTACCCCTTTAATTTAACTGCAGTAATACACTTCTACACCCTGACATTTTCTTTAAATATTGGAAGCAGCAACTTGATGACGTTGAAATCCCTACTAAGATCAGATTAGGCTGGAATATATTTAGAAAATACATTATAAACGAATCATGGAGAGAGACTCAGAATAAAATAATACACGGGGCCATTTACGCTTTTAATATACCGAAAAAAGATCCTTTGTCAAATAGGATGATTGCATGCCCTAAATGTCATCACCCATACTCTGATCTTATGCACGGCCTATGGTCCAGCCCTGATTCAACAGTATACTGGAATCAAGTCTCAGATGTGATAAAGACTATATGGGGCCCAGGATACACTCTCTCTCCATATGTAGCCATACTACATCATTGGAATAACCCAGAAAATCCTGACCAAAAATCAAAAGGCCCCCCAAAACTACTTCATGCTCTATTCTTCCTGGCAAAAAGAGTTACTTAAACATTGGCTGGATCCTATCATTCCCCCTATAGCAGAGCTAATAATCCAAATGAAACATTTTATGCGAGTAGAGCAATTAGATACCCTTTGTAACAAAGAACAGCAAGCTGGCAAATTTCTATCAAAATGGAAGCAGTTTATTATAACATGCTGTTCTCTGTCTGAAAAGAATAAAATTGTCAAACCATTTACTTCTACAGAATGGTATATTCTGGAGGATCTAAATAATAACCTAGGACTCTTACGTGTTAACTAAAGCAGGGTGTAAAATAATACTTCTTTCTGTATTATTTTCTCTACTGAGGACTTCTCAAAGTATCAATATCACGATATTCTTATAAAAAAATGTATCTATTTATTCTTGGATTGTCCATTAAAAAGAATCAGATTGCAGCAGGTACATACAATAATTAGTTATAAAGTAATTGTCCATTTGTCCATAATTAGCTTAATTGTTGAGATTCACCCATCTTTCCTTGGATCCTGGCTGGTAAATCATGTCTTTGTCCAGCACGTGTCCAGGCCTACATGTCAGATACTTCTCAGCATGAAGATTCTGTGTCTTGTGGGGTGGGAAGAGCAAGAGAGCCCCCCTTTCTGTACCATGGGCTTTTATAGCCAGTCGTATGGCACACCTGTTCTACATATGGTAGTGAACTAAAAATACACACACAAATAGCGCATGTCAACTAGACACGATGGCTGATGCAATCCTTGTGCAGTGTATAAAACTCAAAATTTGAGAATAAAATGAATATCCACTATTAATTATTTAACACAGGGGAGATAATCATCACAATTTATCATTATTTAATTAATTCCATTGACTGTAGATGACTGTAACTTGCTAATACTTAGTTTAGATGTCTATTTGTTAAGCCAGCTAACCGGAACTTATTGATTATTCATTGTGGATGATCTGTGTACAGGTTCCTTATTATGTGCACCCTGGCTTTGATTTATTTGTTTTATATGTCTTTCTATGATTTGTTCTGTTGAAAAAAACAAATAAAAATGATGTTTGAAAAAGGCTGATGTATCTGATAGGGCCGTCACTGTCACAGTTCCTCCTTTGGTGGAAGACGGCGAATATGAAATTTCTCGTATCTTGAATTCTAGATGGCATAGAGGGAGATTACAGTATCTTGTCTCCTGGAAGGGTTTTGGTCCCGAAGATAACTCGTGGGTAAGGACGGATGATGTCTCTGCTCTTAGGCTTGTTAAAGCTTTTCCACAGGAGGTTTCCGGATAGGCCTGGGCCTGGAGAATCTGGAGGATCCGGAGGATCCTCATAAAAGAGGGGGTACTGTTAGAACCCTCCTGTTTGTTTTTTCCATCTTGTGTTTTGCGGTCACGTGACCATTTGCCTTTATATTCCAGCTCCGCCCTTCTGGCTGTGCTGGACTTCAGTGTTTGACTGTTTCTCTAGCCTGGTGCTTTGGTGCCCTTCTCTGTCAGTTCACTTGGTCCTTCTGGTACCTCTTGTACCTTTTGTCAGTTTGTCTTTTTGTGTTCTGCAGCAACTTCTCTGTTTAGGAGGTGTCCCATTTTTTGTCCTAGTCCTTAGTTCTTTTAGGGACCTTAATGCTATAGGTCTTCGTTCAGACTAGCCGAGTACTAAGGCGGGTCTGTTCGCTAGGAACAGGCAGCCTGCTACATCATAGGGATTCAGCTTAGTCTTAATGTAGGGACAGCTTTCCCCTATCTTTCCTTAGTACATGTTGCAGATCATAACATTTTATTTCTAATTGGGATATTGGTTGGTTTAATATATTTTATCTTCTGATATTTTGGGTAGCTTTATACTTTCTAAAAATTGATTGATCAGTTGGGCATTAGGTTGTGGTATTGTATTGTTTTTTTTGTAAATTGTAGAGGGTTGAGTAATAATTTGCGAAGGTATTGGCAATCTCTTTGTTTGGTCATTTTAGCTTTGACTTTAGTCGCTTGTATTTTACCTGCTCTGTTTCCCTGCCAATAGTATTTAGCTTTGCTTTTCCGTAGGTTATGCCCGTATTTATGTTGGAGCAATTGATATAAATCGTATCTTAATTTTTGTAATTTTTGGAGAGTTGTGTTTACGGGGCTGTTTTTATGCATTTCTTCTAGTGAGGCTTTGTTTTGGTTGATTTCCTCTATTTGGCATATTCTTTCTTTTTTGTTTTGGGATGCTATTTGAATTAGTTTTCCTCTAATATAAGCCTCATGAGCATACCATACTGTTGATGCGGACACGTTGAGTGTATTATTAATTATAAAATATTCTTTCAAGGTCTCCTGCAGTTGGGGCCTAATTTTATGTGTTGCGATTAGGTAATTATTTACTCTCCATGGGGAGTATGTCGTGTAGTTGTATCCCTCTTTAATGTGTTACGAGATGGGCATGGTCTGACCATGTGATGTTACCTATCGTGGCTTTTGGATGTCATGTAATAACCATTTATCTGTAAGAATTAGGTCGATTCTTGAGTAGCCCTTGTGTGAATGTGAATAGAACGTGTAATCACGTACGGAGGTGTGCAAAACTCGCCAAACATCGTAGAGTTCTTACGCCAAGAGAGTCTGAGAAAGAGAACGAGCTTTTTCTTTTTTTGAGGATGTACAGATTTGTCTATGCCTGGCATGGGGTGATATTAAAATCCCTGCGCACCAGCAGGGCTCTTTTTTTTGCATCTGTTATTACCGCTAAAGTTTCCTTAACAAATGAAATCTGCTTGGAATTAGGGGCATATTTGGAGGCGATCGTGTAAATTTTGTTATTTCTTCTGCATACTAAGATGATGTATCTGCCTTCATTGTCTACAATGCTGTTGATCAATTGGAAGGCGATGGTGTTTTTTATCACTATTACTACTCCCCTTTTTTACCAATTGCGTGAGAGTGAAACACATTGGGAAGTTTCTGTTCTGCAACCTGTGTACGTCAACACTGTTTAAGTGAGTTTCTTGAACACACAGTCGGGCCTCTCTCCATAGTAGAGATCTTTTAACCCCTTTATGACCTGGGGCATACTAGTTCGCCCCAGGTCATCATACCCGGTTCAGCACGGGCCCCGGCGCTCAGCCTGCACTGAACCAGTGATTTATACAACTGACATGTGCTCGCAACAGCCGCGGGTGGAATCGCGATCCACCCCCAGCTGTTAACCAGTTAAATGTCGCTGTCAATCTTGGCATTAGCCCCGCCCATCGGTGTTCCCATCACATGATCGCGGGTCACCGATGGGTTGGCATGACAACCCGCGGTCTGCAGCAGACCCCAGTGGTTGTCATGTCCTGATTGCTATGAGCGCCGCCGGCCAGTGGTTGATGCTCATAGCAAGTGAACAATTCTGCTGCATATAGGCGATCTGCTCATCTCCTGTATGCAGCAAAGCCGATCTAACCCAAAATAGTATCAATAAAAACGTCAGCTCGACGCGCAAAAAATAAGCCATCACCTGGCCCTAGATTCCGAAAAATGGAGATGCCCAGGGTCTCGGAAATGGCGTGGCTTTTTTCTATAAGGAAACTTTGGATTTTTTTTTCACCACTTAAATAAAAAGAACCTATACAAGTGTGGTATCTACGAACTCGTAATAACACAGAGAATAATAATAGCAGGTCAGTTTTAGTATTCAGTGAATGTGGTAAAAAAAAAAAACATTTTGTTTTGCTATTTCACCGCACTTGGAATTTTTTTCCCGTTTTCTAGTACATGATATGGTAAGAACTAGTGATGTCGTTCAAAAGTACAACTTGTCCCGCAAAAAATAAGCCCTCACATGACCATATTGAGCGAAAAATATAAAAGTTATGGCTCTTGGAAGAAGGGGAGCAAAAAATTAAAACGGAAAATCGCAAGGTCATTAAGGGGTTAAACAGACTATTTAACCCTTTCACATTGATATTGGAAATGTGAAGTACCATATACAAAATACGGAGAAAATCTATATGTCACCACTAGACAGTTAGGGAAGAATGGGGAAATAACAAAATACAAATCTCAAAAGATATAAATAACTATAACAGTTCCAAGAATAGAGTCCGGTTCTAAGTGAACCTACTGGACATGCCGTGCTATCCAGTATACAACAAGGGGAAGTGAGAATGAAAAAATATTTTTCTCGTGCTACCGCAGAGTATTGGAAAAAATAGTTGTATGATCTGCTCAAAAAAAAATAATAAAAGATCTAGGCAGAGCAACTAAATTGAGGGTACAACGGTTAGGAAAGTAAGCTTGCTGCTTGTTCAGATCCACTCCTTCCTCAACATCGGCGGTTTCGTCTTCTTTATTAGAGAACTTGTCCCTTCTGCCACAGTCGCCAGCGACCACTTCTGCATCAGAGTCATTCCCTGCCGAGGAGATGTCAGGACATGTGTGACTCCTTTCTTAGTCATGATCAGCTTCCAGGGTAGCCCCACTTGTACACGATCTCGTTGTCTTGCAGGATTTTGGTCGCTGTAGAAAACTCGCACCTCCTGTTCAGGGTGGCAGCAGACAGATCAGTGAACATCATGATGCTCCTGAACCTGTCCGGAAGCTCTGGATTTCCCGCCGCGTCTTTGGTTATGGCTTCTTTAAAGTGGAAAAAGTGAAGCCGGGCAATTACATCTCTGGGTGCAGAGGTGGGGGCACTTTTGGGTTTGGGGATCCTGTGCGCCCTGTCTATTAGAAGGTTCCGCTGATACTTTTCAAGGATTAATTCAGTAAAAAAGTCCGTTAGGAACTCCTTCAGTGCGTCTGCAGCAATACTCTCCGGTATCCCTCTAAAATGTAGATTGTTGCGTCTGAAGCGGTTCTCCATATCCACCAACTTTAATCTCCGTGCATTAATCTCCTCATCTGCCTCATTATTAGCGTCGACCAGATTATTGTGAGCAGTAGTGAACTCCTCCAACTTCTCCTTAATATGTGCTTTTCTATCTCCAATGTGCACAATGTCTTTCTGTAATGCAGTGAAGGTGGAGGTAATATCACTGTGTATGCCCTGTTTAAGATCCCCTAAAAGGGACTTCAGTGTGGTCTCTGTAATGGGGGCAGAGCTGTGCCATGTGTCAGGTGCATTTGATACTTGCTGTTTGGTGTCTGGAGGTCTCTGGGCTGCAGGATGGCGATCCACATGGGTCCTCTGTCAGGGGGTGATGTTCCTGTGCTGGTCTCGGACTATAACCGCTCTTTATTAGGTGAGGTCTGACCCGATAGCAGAGGATCAGACCTCATGGAGCGTTCTGCACCGACTCTGGCTGCATGATGAGTTCTACGGCAGCCATCTTGGATTTTACAGGGTGTCGGCACAAAGACTGAGATCCTGCCCTGTGCCACATCTCTGCTCTTTGTGGTGCGCCCCATCGCCGCCCAAAGTGTACCGGAGCTTGTGCTGCACGATATTAAGGTAGTCCTCTACTTTTTTTTGCGCTGTGAGCCGCTATTCGACGGTGGAAGCTCGGAGCTGGGTCTATGTGCGGCCGCTCAGCTCCTCATCTGGACACACCCACTAAATAACATTTCCCACATGTCTACTTTACATCAGCACAATTTTGGAACCAACATTTTTTAAAAATGGGTTAAAATGGGTTAAAAATTGACCAGCGACTTTGAGGGCCCTTAATGACAGAAAATACCCAAAAGTGACACCATTCTAAAAACTGCAACCTTCAAGGTGCTCAAAACCACATTCAAGTAGTTTATTAACCTTCCAGGTGCTTCACAGGATTTTTTGGAATGTGGAAGAAAACAATGAACATTTTTACCTTTCTTTTTTCACAAAAATGTTATATTAGACTCAAATTTTCTTATTTTCATTCACAAGGGTTTTCAACAGGAAAAAATGAACCACTACATTTGTTGTGCATTTCTCCTGAAGAAGCCGTTACCCCATATGTGGGGGGAAACCACTGTTTGGGCACACGGCAGGGCTCAGAAGGGAAGGAGCGCCATTTGACTTTTTGAATGTAAAATTTGCTTGAATAATTTGGGGATGCCATGTCGGGTTTGGAGAGTCACTGATGTGCCTAAACAGTGGAAACCCCCCACAAGTGACCCCATTTTGGAAACTAGACCCCTCAAGGAACTTCTCTTGATGCGTGATGAGCACTCTTAAAAATAAAGAAATCACTTTTTAGGAAAATGAAAAAATCACTTTTTCCACAAAAATGATGTTTTAGCCCCAAATGTTTTTATTTTCACAAGGGTAAGAGGAGAAAATGGACCCCAAAAACTGTTGTGCAATTTCTCCTGAGTACAGCGATACCCCATATATGGGGAAAATACACTGTTTAAGCGCACGGTAGGGTTCAGAAGGGAAGGAGCACGGTGTGACTTTTTGAACGCAAAATTGGCTGGAATCGAGAGCGTATGCCATGTCACGTTTGGAGAGCCGCTGATGCGCCTAAACAGTGGAAACCCCCCACAAATGACCCTATTTTAGAAACTAGACCCCTCAAGGATTTTATCAAGGGTTATAGTGAACATTTTGAACCCAGAGGTACGACACAGAATTTGATACCCATTAGGTCATCATATTGAATAAGTTGTCATTAGTATTGAGCGCATGTGCTTGCTACTTGAGTTTGCATCGGGTAAGCACCATGTATTGCGGGTGCACGAGTGACATGCTCGAGTCCCCCGCCCCTCATGTTTCACGGTTGTTAGACACCCAAAAGAAAAACATGCGGGGATCGCTCGTGCATGGCAGGCAATCCCTGCAAGTTTTTTTTGTCTGTATAACAGCCGCAAAACATATGGGGTGGAAACTCGAGCATGTCACTCGAGCATCTGCAATTCTCTTTGTATACCCGAGATTTTTTGGCTGATGGAGCTGTATGGCAGCTTATTTTTTTGCAGGACAAGATGACATTTTCAGTGGTACTATTTTTATTTACATTCGTCTTTTTAGTATAATCTCTTTTTATTGAAATAAGAAAAGACATAAACATACAAAATCAACATCAGTAGAAGCCAGTGCTCAGTCTCGACGGTCAGAACATTGTATATTCACATATGTACTATTTTTCTTATAAGACTGAAGCACCTTTATCCAGCAGTATAAGCTTACTTTTATCTGTTCCAACAATGGAACCAAGAACATATATCAAATATCAACACTACCAAAACGGGAGAAAAGAAAAAAAAAAAAAGGGGGAGGGGGGGGGAGCAGGAGAAGAAGTAATAAGAAAGTGAAGATAGGAAAGGAGAGAAGGGTTTAAGGAATGGGAACGGGGCAGGGGAGTCTGAGCTAAGGTTCCATTTTAATTTCACTAATCATCTCCAGCACCAATCCGGATCCAATTCGCCTATTCATCAGTTTTTACCCAAATAGCCCGTGGAACTCCGACGAGTCTTGAAACAAGATCCAAACGCTCCAGATCTTCATGAATTTATCCGCACAATCATTGAAATCAGCAGAAAGCTCCTCCATTCTGCAGATATTAGCCATTTCATTGTACCACTCTGAGATTGGGGGGATTTGAGGTGACCTCCAATAACGTGGAATCACCGCACGAGCTGCTGTTAAACAAAATCTTAAAATATCTTTTTTTTGGGATCT
>NW_027370328.1:0-36659 GCF_046119375.1 Phyllobates terribilis | reverse complement strand
ATTTTTAGCTTTTTTCCTGTTAATCCTAGCATGATAAAGAAGATTCAAAGAGGAGTGAGATGCCAGCTCCTTTCATTCAGTCAGTAGCTTCAAACATTTCTGGACGTTTTTCAATGGCAAAAAATCAATGAATATTGTAATGCACAAACAGTAATATCTCCACATTGCACGGTGCAATTCTGAAATTTTTAGCTTTTTCCTGTTAATCCTAGCATGATAAAGAAGATTCAAAGAGAGTGAGATGCCAGCTCCTTTCATTCAGTCAGTAGCTTCAAACATTTCTGGACGTTTTCAATGGCAAAAATCAATGAATATTGTAAATGCACAAACAGTAATATCTCCACATTGCACGGTGCAATTCTGAAATTTTTAGCTTTTTCCTGTTAATCCTAGCATGATAAAGAAGATTCAAAGAGAGTGAGATGCCAGCTCCTTTCATTCAGTCAGTAGCTTCAAACATTTCTGGGACGTTTTTCAATGGCAAAAATCAATGAATATTGTAAATGCACAAACAGTAATATCTCCACATTGCACGGTGCAATTCTGAAATTTTTAGCTTTTTCCTGTTAATCCTAGCATGATAAAGAAGATTCAAAGAGAGTGAGATGCCAGCTCCTTTCATTCAGTCAGTAGCTTCAAACATTTCTGGACGTTTTTCAATGGCAAAAATCAATGAATATTGTAAATGCACAAACAGTAATATCTCCACATTGCACGGTGCAATTCTGAAATTTTTTGCTTTTTCCTGCTAATCCTAGCATGATAAAGAAGATTCAAAGAGAGTGAGATGCCAGCTCCTTTCATTCAGTCAGTAGCTTCAAACATTTCTGGTTTATGAAAAACATGTTTTTCAATGGCAAAAATCAATGAATATTGTAAATGCACAAACAGTAATATCTCCACATTGCACGGTGCAATTCTGAAATTTTTTAGCTTTTTCCTGTTAATCCTAGCATGATAAAGAAGATTCAAAGAGAGTGAGATGCCAGCTCCTTTCATTCAGTCAGTAGCTTCAAACATTTCTGGACGTTTTTCAATGGCAAAAATCAATGAATATTGTAAATGCACAAACAGTAATATCTCCACATTGCACGGTGCAATTCTGAAATTTTTAGCTTTTTCCTGCTAATCCTAGCATGATAAAGAAGATTCAAAGAGAGTGAGATGCCAGCTCCTTTCATTCAGTCAGTAGCTTCAAACATTTCTGGTATATGAAAAACATGTTTTTCAATGGCAAAAATCAATGAATATTGTAAATGCACAAACAGTAATATCTCCACATTGCACGGTGCAATTCTGAAATTTTTAGCTTTTTCCTGTTAATCCTAGCATGATAAAGAAGATTCAAAGAGAGTGAGATGCCAGCTCCTTTCATTCAGTCAGTAGCTTCAAACATTTCTGGTATATGAAAAACATGTTTTTCAATGGCAAAAATCAATGAATATTGTAAATGCACAAACAGTAATATCTCCACATTGCACGGTGCAATTCTGAAATTTTTAGCTTTTTCCTGTTAATCCTAGCATGATAAAGAAGATTCAAAGAGAGTGAGATGCCAGCTCCTTTCATTCAGTCAGTAGCTTCAAACATTTCTGGACGTTTTTCAATGGCAAAAATCAATGAATATTGTAAATGCACAAACAGTAATATCTCCACATTGCACGGTGCAATTCTGAAATTTTTAGCTTTTTCCTGTTAATCCTAGCATGATAAAGAAGATTCAAAGAGAGTGAGATGCCAGCTCCTTTCATTCAGTCAGTAGCTTCAAACATTTCTGGTATATGAAAAACATGTTTTTCAATGGCAAAAATCAATGAATATTGTAAATGCACAAACAGTAATATCTCCACATTGCACGGTGCAATTCTGAAATTTTTAGCTTTTTCCTGTTAATCCTAGCATGATAAAGAAGATTCAAAGAGAGTGAGATGCCAGCTCCTTTCATTCAGTCAGTAGCTTCAAACATTTCTGGACGTTTTCAATGGCAAAAATCAATGAATATTGTAAATGCACAAACAGTAATATCTCCACATTGCACGGTGCAATTCTGAAATTTTTTGCTTTTTCCTGCTAATCCTAGCATGATAAAGAAGATTCAAAGAGAGTGAGATGCCAGCTCCTTTCATTCAGTCAGTAGCTTCAAACATTTCTGGTATATGAAAAACATGTTTTTCAATGGCAAAAATCAATGAATATTGTAAATGCACAAACAGTAATATCTCCACATTGCACGGTGCAATTCTGAAATTTTTAGCTTTTTCCTGTTAATCCTAGCATGATAAAGAAGATTCAAAGAGAGTGAGATGCCAGCTCCTTTCATTCAGTCAGTAGCTTCAAACATTTCTGGACGTTTTTCAATGGCAAAAATCAATGAATATTGTAAATGCACAAACAGTAATATCTCCACATTGCACGGTGCAATTCTGAAATTTTTAGCTTTTCCTGCTAATCCTAGCATGATAAAGAAGATTCAAAGAGAGTGAGATGCCAGCTCCTTTCATTCAGTCAGTAGCTTCAAACATTTCTGGTATATGAAAAACATGTTTTTCAATGGCAAAAAATCAATGAATATTGTAAATGCACAAACAGTAATATCTCCACATTGCACGGTGCAATTCTGAAATTTTTAGCTTTTCCTGTTAATCCTAGCATGATAAAGAAGATTCAAAGAGAGTGAGATGCCAGCTCCTTTCATTCAGTCAGTAGCTTCAAACATTTCTGGTATATGAAAAACATGTTTTTCAATGGCAAAAATCAATGAATATTGTAAATGCACAAACAGTAATATCTCCACATTGCACGGTGCAATTCTGAAATTTTTAGCTTTTCCTGTTAATCCTAGCATGATAAAGAAGATTCAAAGAGAGTGAGATGCCAGCTCCTTTCATTCAGTCAGTAGCTTCAAACATTTCTGGACGTTTTTCAATGGCAAAAATCAATGAATATTGTAAATGCACAAACAGTAATATCTCCACATTGCACGGTGCAATTCTGAAATTTTTAGCTTTTTCCTGCTAATCCTAGCATGATAAAGAAGATTCAAAGAGAGTGAGATGCCAGCTCCTTTCATTCAGTCAGTAGCTTCAAACATTTCTGGTATATGAAAACATGTTTTTCAATGGCAAAAATCAATGAATATTGTAAATGCACAAACAGTAATATCTCCACATTGCACGGTGCAATTCTGAAATTTTTAGCTTTTTCCTGTTAATCCTAGCATGATAAAAGGAAGATTCAAAGAGAGTGAGATGCCAGCTCCTTTCATTCAGTCAGTAGCTTCAAACATTTCTGGACGTTTTTCAATGGCAAAAATCAATGAATATTGTAAATGCACAAACAGTAATATCTCCACATTGCACGGTGCAATTCTGAAATTTTTAGCTTTTTCCTGCTAATCCTAGCATGATAAAGAAGATTCAAAGAGAGTGAGATGCCAGCTCCTTTCATTCAGTCAGTAGCTTCAAACATTTCTGGTATATGAAAAACATGTTTTTCAATGGCAAAAATCAATGAATATTGTAAATGCACAAACAGTAATATCTCCACATTGCACGGTGCAATTCTGAAATTTTTAGCTTTTTCCTGTTAATCCTAGCATGATAAAGAAGATTCAAAGAGAGTGAGATGCCAGCTCCTTTCATTCAGTCAGTAGCTTCAAACATTTCTGGTATATGAAAAACATGTTTTTCAATGGCAAAAATCAATGAATATTGTAAATGCACAAACAGTAATATCTCCACATTGCACGGTGCAATTCTGAAATTTTTTGCTTTTTCCTGCTAATCCTAGCATGATAAAGAAGATTCAAAGAGAGTGAGATGCCAGCTCCTTTCATTCAGTCAGTAGCTTCAAACATTTCTGGTATATGAAAAACATGTTTTTCAATGGCAAAAATCAATGAATATTGTAAATGCACAAACAGTAATATCTCCACATTGCACGGTGCAATTCTGAAATTTTTAGCTTTTTCCTGTTAATCCTAGCATGATAAAGAAGATTCAAAGAGAGTGAGATGCCAGCTCCTTTCATTCAGTCAGTAGCTTCAAACATTTCTGGACGTTTTTCAATGGCAAAAATCAATGAATATTGTAAATGCACAAACAGTAATATCTCCACATTGCACGGTGCAATTCTGAAATTTTTTGCTTTTTCCTGCTAATCCTAGCATGATAAAGAAGATTCAAAGAGAGTGAGATGCCAGCTCCTTTCATTCAGTCAGTAGCTTCAAACATTTCTGGACGTTTTTCAATGGCAAAAATCAATGAATATTGTAAATGCACAAACAGTAATATCTCCACATTGCACGGTGCAATTCTGAAATTTTTAGCTTTTTCCTGTTAATCCTAGCATGATAAAGAAGATTCAAAGAGAGTGAGATGCCAGCTCCTTTCATTCAGTCAGTAGCTTCAAACATTTCTGGTATATGAAAAACATGTTTTTCAATGGCAAAAATCAATGAATATTGTAAATGCACAAACAGTAATATCTCCACATTGCACGGTGCAATTCTGAAATTTTTAGCTTTTTCCTGTTAATCCTAGCATGATAAAGAAGATTCAAAGAGAGTGAGATGCCAGCTCCTTTCATTCAGTCAGTAGCTTCAAACATTTCTGGACGTTTTTCAATGGCAAAAATCAATGAATATTGTAAATGCACAAACAGTAATATCTCCACATTGCACGGTGCAATTCTGAAATTTTTAGCTTTTTCCTGTTAATCCTAGCATGATAAAGAAGATTCAAAGAGAGTGAGATGCCAGCTCCTTTCATTCAGTCAGTAGCTTCAAACATTTCTGGTATATGAAAAACATGTTTTTCAATGGCAAAAATCAATGAATATTGTAAATGCACAAACAGTAATATCTCCACATTGCACGGTGCAATTCTGAAATTTTTAGCTTTTTCCTGTTAATCCTAGCATGATAAAGAAGATTCAAAGAGAGTGAGATGCCAGCTCCTTTCATTCAGTCAGTAGCTTCAAACATTTCTGGACGTTTTTCAATGGCAAAAATCAATGAATATTGTAAATGCACAAACAGTAATATCTCCACATTGCACGGTGCAATTCTGAAATTTTTTGCTTTTTCCTGCTAATCCTAGCATGATAAAGAAGATTCAAAGAGAGTGAGATGCCAGCTCCTTTCATTCAGTCAGTAGCTTCAAACATTTCTGGTATATGAAAAACATGTTTTTCAATGGCAAAAATCAATGAATATTGTAAATGCACAAACAGTAATATCTCCACATTGCACGGTGCAATTCTGAAATTTTTAGCTTTTTCCTGTTAATCCTAGCATGATAAAGAAGATTCAAAGAGAGTGAGATGCCAGCTCCTTTCATTCAGTCAGTAGCTTCAAACATTTCTGGACGTTTTTCAATGGCAAAAATCAATGAATATTGTAAATGCACAAACAGTAATATCTCCACATTGCACGGTGCAATTCTGAAATTTTTAGCTTTTTCCTGCTAATCCTAGCATGATAAAGAAGATTCAAAGAGAGTGAGATGCCAGCTCCTTTCATTCAGTCAGTAGCTTCAAACATTTCTGGTATATGAAAAACATGTTTTTCAATGGCAAAAATCAATGAATATTGTAAATGCACAAACAGTAATATCTCCACATTGCACGGTGCAATTCTGAAATTTTTAGCTTTTTCCTGTTAATCCTAGCATGATAAAGAAGATTCAAAGAGAGTGAGATGCCAGCTCCTTTCATTCAGTCAGTAGCTTCAAACATTTCTGGTATATGAAAAACATGTTTTTCAATGGCAAAAATCAATGAATATTGTAAATGCACAAACAGTAATATCTCCACATTGCACGGTGCAATTCTGAAATTTTTAGCTTTTTCCTGTTAATCCTAGCATGATAAAGAAGATTCAAAGAGAGTGAGATGCCAGCTCCTTTCATTCAGTCAGTAGCTTCAAACATTTCTGGACGTTTTTCAATGGCAAAAATCAATGAATATTGTAAATGCACAAACAGTAATATCTCCACATTGCACGGTGCAATTCTGAAATTTTTAGCTTTTTCCTGCTAATCCTAGCATGATAAAGAAGATTCAAAGAGAGTGAGATGCCAGCTCCTTTCATTCAGTCAGTAGCTTCAAACATTTCTGGTATATGAAAAACATGTTTTTCAATGGCAAAAATCAATGAATATTGTAAATGCACAAACAGTAATATCTCCACATTGCACGGTGCAATTCTGAAATTTTTAGCTTTTTCCTGTTAATCCTAGCATGATAAAGAAGATTCAAAGAGAGTGAGATGCCAGCTCCTTTCATTCAGTCAGTAGCTTCAAACATTTCTGGACGTTTTTCAATGGCAAAAATCAATGAATATTGTAAATGCACAAACAGTAATATCTCCACATTGCACGGTGCAATTCTGAAATTTTTAGCTTTTTCCTGCTAATCCTAGCATGATAAAGAAGATTCAAAGAGAGTGAGATGCCAGCTCCTTTCATTCAGTCAGTAGCTTCAAACATTTCTGGTATATGAAAAACATGTTTTTCAATGGCAAAAATCAATGAATATTGTAAATGCACAAACAGTAATATCTCCACATTGCACGGTGCAATTCTGAAATTTTTAGCTTTTTCCTGTTAATCCTAGCATGATAAAGAAGATTCAAAGAGAGTGAGATGCCAGCTCCTTTCATTCAGTCAGTAGCTTCAAACATTTCTGGTATATGAAAAACATGTTTTTCAATGGCAAAAATCAATGAATATTGTAAATGCACAAACAGTAATATCTCCACATTGCACGGTGCAATTCTGAAATTTTTTGCTTTTTCCTGCTAATCCTAGCATGATAAAGAAGATTCAAAGAGAGTGAGATGCCAGCTCCTTTCATTCAGTCAGTAGCTTCAAACATTTCTGGTATATGAAAAACATGTTTTTCAATGGCAAAAATCAATGAATATTGTAAATGCACAAACAGTAATATCTCCACATTGCACGGTGCAATTCTGAAATTTTTAGCTTTTTCCTGTTAATCCTAGCATGATAAAGAAGATTCAAAGAGAGTGAGATGCCAGCTCCTTTCATTCAGTCAGTAGCTTCAAACATTTCTGGACGTTTTTCAATGGCAAAAATCAATGAATATTGTAAATGCACAAACAGTAATATCTCCACATTGCACGGTGCAATTCTGAAATTTTTTGCTTTTTCCTGCTAATCCTAGCATGATAAAGAAGATTCAAAGAGAGTGAGATGCCAGCTCCTTTCATTCAGTCAGTAGCTTCAAACATTTCTGGTATATGAAAAACATGTTTTTCAATGGCAAAAATCAATGAATATTGTAAATGCACAAACAGTAATATCTCCACATTGCACGGTGCAATTCTGAAATTTTTAGCTTTTTCCTGTTAATCCTAGCATGATAAAGAAGATTCAAAGAGAGTGAGATGCCAGCTCCTTTCATTCAGTCAGTAGCTTCAAACATTTCTGGACGTTTTTCAATGGCAAAAATCAATGAATATTGTAAATGCACAAACAGTAATATCTCCACATTGCACGGTGCAATTCTGAAATTTTTAGCTTTTTCCTGTTAATCCTAGCATGATAAAGAAGATTCAAAGAGAGTGAGATGCCAGCTCCTTTCATTCAGTCAGTAGCTTCAAACATTTCTGGTATATGAAAAACATGTTTTTCAATGGCAAAAATCAATGAATATTGTAAATGCACAAACAGTAATATCTCCACATTGCACGGTGCAATTCTGAAATTTTTAGCTTTTTCCTGTTAATCCTAGCATGATAAAGAAGATTCAAAGAGAGTGAGATGCCAGCTCCTTTCATTCAGTCAGTAGCTTCAAACATTTCTGGACGTTTTTCAATGGCAAAAATCAATGAATATTGTAAATGCACAAACAGTAATATCTCCACATTGCACGGTGCAATTCTGAAATTTTTTGCTTTTTCCTGCTAATCCTAGCATGATAAAGAAGATTCAAAGAGAGTGAGATGCCAGCTCCTTTCATTCAGTCAGTAGCTTCAAACATTTCTGGTATATGAAAAACATGTTTTTCAATGGCAAAAATCAATGAATATTGTAAATGCACAAACAGTAATATCTCCACATTGCACGGTGCAATTCTGAAATTTTTAGCTTTTTCCTGTTAATCCTAGCATGATAAAGAAGATTCAAAGAGAGTGAGATGCCAGCTCCTTTCATTCAGTCAGTAGCTTCAAACATTTCTGGACGTTTTTCAATGGCAAAAATCAATGAATATTGTAAATGCACAAACAGTAATATCTCCACATTGCACGGTGCAATTCTGAAATTTTTAGCTTTTTCCTGCTAATCCTAGCATGATAAAGAAGATTCAAAGAGAGTGAGATGCCAGCTCCTTTCATTCAGTCAGTAGCTTCAAACATTTCTGGTATATGAAAAACATGTTTTTCAATGGCAAAAATCAATGAATATTGTAAATGCACAAACAGTAATATCTCCACATTGCACGGTGCAATTCTGAAATTTTTAGCTTTTTCCTGTTAATCCTAGCATGATAAAGAAGATTCAAAGAGAGTGAGATGCCAGCTCCTTTCATTCAGTCAGTAGCTTCAAACATTTCTGGTATATGAAAAACATGTTTTTCAATGGCAAAAATCAATGAATATTGTAAATGCACAAACAGTAATATCTCCACATTGCACGGTGCAATTCTGAAATTTTTAGCTTTTTCCTGTTAATCCTAGCATGATAAAGAAGATTCAAAGAGAGTGAGATGCCAGCTCCTTTCATTCAGTCAGTAGCTTCAAACATTTCTGGACGTTTTTCAATGGCAAAAATCAATGAATATTGTAAATGCACAAACAGTAATATCTCCACATTGCACGGTGCAATTCTGAAATTTTTAGCTTTTTCCTGCTAATCCTAGCATGATAAAGAAGATTCAAAGAGAGTGAGATGCCAGCTCCTTTCATTCAGTCAGTAGCTTCAAACATTTCTGGTATATGAAAAACATGTTTTTCAATGGCAAAAATCAATGAATATTGTAAATGCACAAACAGTAATATCTCCACATTGCACGGTGCAATTCTGAAATTTTTAGCTTTTTCCTGTTAATCCTAGCATGATAAAGAAGATTCAAAGAGAGTGAGATGCCAGCTCCTTTCATTCAGTCAGTAGCTTCAAACATTTCTGGACGTTTTTCAATGGCAAAAATCAATGAATATTGTAAATGCACAAACAGTAATATCTCCACATTGCACGGTGCAATTCTGAAATTTTTAGCTTTTTCCTGCTAATCCTAGCATGATAAAGAAGATTCAAAGAGAGTGAGATGCCAGCTCCTTTCATTCAGTCAGTAGCTTCAAACATTTCTGGTATATGAAAAACATGTTTTTCAATGGCAAAAATCAATGAATATTGTAAATGCACAAACAGTAATATCTCCACATTGCACGGTGCAATTCTGAAATTTTTAGCTTTTTCCTGTTAATCCTAGCATGATAAAGAAGATTCAAAGAGAGTGAGATGCCAGCTCCTTTCATTCAGTCAGTAGCTTCAAACATTTCTGGTATATGAAAAACATGTTTTTCAATGGCAAAAATCAATGAATATTGTAAATGCACAAACAGTAATATCTCCACATTGCACGGTGCAATTCTGAAATTTTTTGCTTTTTCCTGCTAATCCTAGCATGATAAAGAAGATTCAAAGAGAGTGAGATGCCAGCTCCTTTCATTCAGTCAGTAGCTTCAAACATTTCTGGTATATGAAAAACATGTTTTTCAATGGCAAAAATCAATGAATATTGTAAATGCACAAACAGTAATATCTCCACATTGCACGGTGCAATTCTGAAATTTTTAGCTTTTTCCTGTTAATCCTAGCATGATAAAGAAGATTCAAAGAGAGTGAGATGCCAGCTCCTTTCATTCAGTCAGTAGCTTCAAACATTTCTGGACGTTTTTCAATGGCAAAAATCAATGAATATTGTAAATGCACAAACAGTAATATCTCCACATTGCACGGTGCAATTCTGAAATTTTTTGCTTTTTCCTGCTAATCCTAGCATGATAAAGAAGATTCAAAGAGAGTGAGATGCCAGCTCCTTTCATTCAGTCAGTAGCTTCAAACATTTCTGGTATATGAAAAACATGTTTTTCAATGGCAAAAATCAATGAATATTGTAAATGCACAAACAGTAATATCTCCACATTGCACGGTGCAATTCTGAAATTTTTAGCTTTTTCCTGTTAATCCTAGCATGATAAAGAAGATTCAAAGAGAGTGAGATGCCAGCTCCTTTCATTCAGTCAGTAGCTTCAAACATTTCTGGACGTTTTTCAATGGCAAAAATCAATGAATATTGTAAATGCACAAACAGTAATATCTCCACATTGCACGGTGCAATTCTGAAATTTTTAGCTTTTTCCTGCTAATCCTAGCATGATAAAGAAGATTCAAAGAGAGTGAGATGCCAGCTCCTTTCATTCAGTCAGTAGCTTCAAACATTTCTGGTATATGAAAAACATGTTTTTCAATGGCAAAAATCAATGAATATTGTAAATGCACAAACAGTAATATCTCCACATTGCACGGTGCAATTCTGAAATTTTTAGCTTTTTACTGTTAATCCTAGCATGATAAAGAAGATTCAAAGAGAGTGAGATGCCAGCTCCTTTCATTCAGTCAGTAGCTTCAAACATTTCTGGACGTTTTTCAATGGCAAAAATCAATGAATATTGTAAATGCACAAACAGTAATATCTCCACATTGCACGGTGCAATTCTGAAATTTTTAGCTTTTTCCTGCTAATCCTAGCATGATAAAGAAGATTCAAAGAGAGTGAGATGCCAGCTCCTTTCATTCAGTCAGTAGCTTCAAACATTTCTGGTATATGAAAAACATGTTTTTCAATGGCAAAAATCAATGAATATTGTAAATGCACAAACAGTAATATCTCCACATTGCACGGTGCAATTCTGAAATTTTTAGCTTTTTCCTGCTAATCCTAGCATGATAAAGAAGATTCAAAGAGAGTGAGATGCCAGCTCCTTTCATTCAGTCAGTAGCTTCAAACATTTCTGGACGTTTTTCAATGGCAAAAATCAATGAATATTGTAAATGCACAAACAGTAATATCTCCACATTGCACGGTGCAATTCTGAAATTTTTAGCTTTTTCCTGCTAATCCTAGCATGATAAAGAAGATTCAAAGAGAGTGAGATGCCAGCTCCTTTCATTCAGTCAGTAGCTTCAAACATTTCTGGACGTTTTTCAATGGCAAAAATCAATGAATATTGTAAATGCACAAACAGTAATATCTCCACATTGCACGGTGCAATTCTGAAATTTTTTGCTTTTTCCTGCTAATCCTAGCATGATAAAGAAGATTCAAAGAGAGTGAGATGCCAGCTCCTTTCATTCAGTCAGTAGCTTCAAACATTTCTGGTATATGAAAAACATGTTTTTCAATGGCAAAAATCAATGAATATTGTAAATGCACAAACAGTAATATCTCCACATTGCACGGTGCAATTCTGAAATTTTTAGCTTTTTCCTGTTAATCCTAGCATGATAAAGAAGATTCAAAGAGAGTGAGATGCCAGCTCCTTTCATTCAGTCAGTAGCTTCAAACATTTCTGGACGTTTTTCAATGGCAAAAATCAATGAATATTGTAAATGCACAAACAGTAATATCTCCACATTGCACGGTGCAATTCTGAAATTTTTAGCTTTTTCCTGCTAATCCTAGCTTGATAAAGAAGATTCAAAGAGAGTGAGATGCCAGCTCCTTTCATTCAGTCAGTAGCTTCAAACATTTCTGGTATATGAAAAACATGTTTTTCAATGGCAAAAATCAATGAATATTGTAAATGCACAAACAGTAATATCTCCACATTGCACGGTGCAATTCTGAAATTTTTAGCTTTTTCCTGTTAATCCTAGCATGATAAAGAAGATTCAAAGAGAGTGAGATGCCAGCTCCTTTCATTCAGTCAGTAGCTTCAAACATTTCTGGACGTTTTTCAATGGCAAAAATCAATGAATATTGTAAATGCACAAACAGTAATATCTCCACATTGCACGGTGCAATTCTGAAATTTTTAGCTTTTTCCTGCTAATCCTAGCATGATAAAGAAGATTCAAAGAGAGTGAGATGCCAGCTCCTTTCATTCAGTCAGTAGCTTCAAACATTTCTGGTATATGAAAAACATGTTTTTCAATGGCAAAAATCAATGAATATTGTAAATGCACAAACAGTAATATCTCCACATTGCACGGTGCAATTCTGAAATTTTTAGCTTTTTCCTGTTAATCCTAGCATGATAAAGAAGATTCAAAGAGAGTGAGATGCCAGCTCCTTTCATTCAGTCAGTAGCTTCAAACATTTCTGGACGTTTTTCAATGGCAAAAATCAATGAATATTGTAAATGCACAAACAGTAATATCTCCACATTGCACGGTGCAATTCTGAAATTTTTAGCTTTTTCCTGCTAATCCTAGCATGATAAAGAAGATTCAAAGAGAGTGAGATGCCAGCTCCTTTCATTCAGTCAGTAGCTTCAAACATTTCTGGTATATGAAAAACATGTTTTTCAATGGCAAAAATCAATGAATATTGTAAATGCACAAACAGTAATATCTCCACATTGCACGGTGCAATTCTGAAATTTTTAGCTTTTTCCTGTTAATCCTAGCATGATAAAGAAGATTCAAAGAGAGTGAGATGCCAGCTCCTTTCATTCAGTCAGTAGCTTCAAACATTTCTGGACGTTTTTCAATGGCAAAAATCAATGAATATTGTAAATGCACAAACAGTAATATCTCCACATTGCACGGAGCAATTCTGAAATTTTTAGCTTTTTCCTGCTAATCCTAGCATGATAAAGAAGATTCAAAGAGAGTGAGATGCCAGCTCCTTTCATTCAGTCAGTAGCTTCAAACATTTCTGGACGTTTTTCAATGGCAAAAATCAATGAATATTGTAAATGCACAAACAGTAATATCTCCACATTGCACGGTGCAATTCTGAAATTTTTAGCTTTTTCCTGTTAATCCTAGCATGATAAAGAAGATTCAAAGAGAGTGAGATGCCAGCTCCTTTCATTCAGTCAGTAGCTTCAAACATTTCTGGACGTTTTTCAATGGCAAAAATCAATGAATATTGTAAATGCACAAACAGTAATATCTCCACATTGCACGGTGCAATTCTGAAATTTTTAGCTTTTTCCTGTTAATCCTAGCATGATAAAGAAGATTCAAAGAGAGTGAGATGCCAGCTCCTTTCATTCAGTCAGTAGCTTCAAACATTTCTGGTATATGAAAAACATGTTTTTCAATGGCAAAAATCAATGAATATTGTAAATGCACAAACAGTAATATCTCCACATTGCACGGTGCAATTCTGAAATTTTTAGCTTTTTCCTGTTAATCCTAGCATGATAAAGAAGATTCAAAGAGAGTGAGATGCCAGCTCCTTTCATTCAGTCAGTAGCTTCAAACATTTCTGGACGTTTTTCAATGGCAAAAATCAATGAATATTGTAAATGCACAAACAGTAATATCTCCACATTGCACGGTGCAATTCTGAAATTTTTTGCTTTTTCCTGCTAATCCTAGCATGATAAAGAAGATTCAAAGAGAGTGAGATGCCAGCTCCTTTCATTCAGTCAGTAGCTTCAAACATTTCTGGACGTTTTTCAATGGCAAAAATCAATGAATATTGTAAATGCACAAACAGTAATATCTCCACATTGCACGGTGCAATTCTGAAATTTTTAGCTTTTTCCTGTTAATCCTAGCATGATAAAGAAGATTCAAAGAGAGTGAGATGCCAGCTCCTTTCATTCAGTCAGTAGCTTCAAACATTTCTGGTATATGAAAAACATGTTTTTCAATGGCAAAAATCAATGAATATTGTAAATGCACAAACAGTAATATCTCCACATTGCACGGTGCAATTCTGAAATTTTTAGCTTTTTCCTGCTAATCCTAGCATGATAAAGAAGATTCAAAGAGAGTGAGATGCCAGCTCCTTTCATTCAGTCAGTAGCTTCAAACATTTCTGGTATATGAAAAACATGTTTTTCAATGGCAAAAATCAATGAATATTGTAAATGCACAAACAGTAATATCTCCACATTGCACGGTGCAATTCTGAAATTTTTAGCTTTTTCCTGTTAATCCTAGCATGATAAAGAAGATTCAAAGAGAGTGAGATGCCAGCTCCTTTCATTCAGTCAGTAGCTTCAAACATTTCTGGACGTTTTTCAATGGCAAAAATCAATGAATATTGTAAATGCACAAACAGTAATATCTCCACATTGCACGGTGCAATTCTGAAATTTTTAGCTTTTTCCTGCTAATCCTAGCATGATAAAGAAGATTCAAAGAGAGTGAGATGCCAGCTCCTTTCATTCAGTCAGTAGCTTCAAACATTTCTGGTATATGAAAAACATGTTTTTCAATGGCAAAAATCAATGAATATTGTAAATGCACAAACAGTAATATCTCCACATTGCACGGTGCAATTCTGAAATTTTTAGCTTTTTCCTGTTAATCCTAGCATGATAAAGAAGATTCAAAGAGAGTGAGATGCCAGCTCCTTTCATTCAGTCAGTAGCTTCAAACATTTCTGGACGTTTTTCAATGGCAAAAATCAATGAATATTGTAAATGCACAAACAGTAATATCTCCACATTGCACGGTGCAATTCTGAAATTTTTAGCTTTTTCCTGCTAATCCTAGCATGATAAAGAAGATTCAAAGAGAGTGAGATGCCAGCTCCTTTCATTCAGTCAGTAGCTTCAAACATTTCTGGTATATGAAAAACATGTTTTTCAATGGCAAAAATCAATGAATATTGTAAATGCACAAACAGTAATATCTCCACATTGCACGGTGCAATTCTGAAATTTTTAGCTTTTTCCTGTTAATCCTAGCATGATAAAGAAGATTCAAAGAGAGTGAGATGCCAGCTCCTTTCATTCAGTCAGTAGCTTCAAACATTTCTGGACGTTTTTCAATGGCAAAAATCAATGAATATTGTAAATGCACAAACAGTAATATCTCCACATTGCACGGTGCAATTCTGAAATTTTTAGCTTTTTCCTGCTAATCCTAGCATGATAAAGAAGATTCAAAGAGAGTGAGATGCCAGCTCCTTTCATTCAGTCAGTAGCTTCAAACATTTCTGGACGTTTTTCAATGGCAAAAATCAATGAATATTGTAAATGCACAAACAGTAATATCTCCACATTGCACAGTGCAATTCTGAAATTTTTAGCTTTTTCCTGTTAATCCTAGCATGATAAAGAAGATTCAAAGAGAGTGAGATGCCAGCTCCTTTCATTCAGTCAGTAGCTTCAAACATTTCTGGACGTTTTTCAATGGCAAAAATCAATGAATATTGTAAATGCACAAACAGTAATATCTCCACATTGCACGGTGCAATTCTGAAATTTTTAGCTTTTTCCTGTTAATCCTAGCATGATAAAGAAGATTCAAAGAGAGTGAGATGCCAGCTCCTTTCATTCAGTCAGTAGCTTCAAACATTTCTGGTATATGAAAAACATGTTTTTCAATGGCAAAAATCAATGAATATTGTAAATGCACAAACAGTAATATCTCCACATTGCACGGTGCAATTCTGAAATTTTTAGCTTTTTCCTGTTAATCCTAGCATGATAAAGAAGATTCAAAGAGAGTGAGATGCCAGCTCCTTTCATTCAGTCAGTAGCTTCAAACATTTCTGGACGTTTTTCAATGGCAAAAATCAATGAATATTGTAAATGCACAAACAGTAATATCTCCACATTGCACGGTGCAATTCTGAAATTTTTTGCTTTTTCCTGCTAATCCTAGCATGATAAAGAAGATTCAAAGAGAGTGAGATGCCAGCTCCTTTCATTCAGTCAGTAGCTTCAAACATTTCTGGACGTTTTTCAATGGCAAAAATCAATGAATATTGTAAATGCACAAACAGTAATATCTCCACATTGCACGGTGCAATTCTGAAATTTTTAGCTTTTTCCTGTTAATCCTAGCATGATAAAGAAGATTCAAAGAGAGTGAGATGCCAGCTCCTTTCATTCAGTCAGTAGCTTCAAACATTTCTGGTATATGAAAAACATGTTTTTCAATGGCAAAAATCAATGAATATTGTAAATGCACAAACAGTAATATCTCCACATTGCACGGTGCAATTCTGAAATTTTTAGCTTTTTCCTGCTAATCCTAGCATGATAAAGAAGATTCAAAGAGAGTGAGATGCAAGCTCCTTTCATTCAGTCAGTAGCTTCAAACATTTCTGGTATATGAAAAACATGTTTTTCAATGGCAAAAATCAATGAATATTGTAAATGCACAAACAGTAATATCTCCACATTGCACGGTGCAATTCTGAAATTTTTAGCTTTTTCCTGTTAATCCTAGCATGATAAAGAAGATTCAAAGAGAGTGAGATGCCAGCTCCTTTCATTCAGTCAGTAGCTTCAAACATTTCTGGACGTTTTTCAATGGCAAAAATCAATGAATATTGTAAATGCACAAACAGTAATATCTCCACATTGCACGGTGCAATTCTGAAATTTTTAGCTTTTTCCTGCTAATCCTAGCATGATAAAGAAGATTCAAAGAGAGTGAGATGCCAGCTCCTTTCATTCAGTCAGTAGCTTCAAACATTTCTGGTATATGAAAAACATGTTTTTCAATGGCAAAAATCAATGAATATTGTAAATGCACAAACAGTAATATCTCCACATTGCACGGTGCAATTCTGAAATTTTTAGCTTTTTCCTGTTAATCCTAGCATGATAAAGAAGATTCAAAGAGAGTGAGATGCCAGCTCCTTTCATTCAGTCAGTAGCTTCAAACATTTCTGGACGATTTTCAATGGCAAAAATCAATGAATATTGTAAATGCACAAACAGTAATATCTCCACATTGCACGGTGCAATTCTGAAATTTTTAGCTTTTTCCTGTTAATCCTAGCATGATAAAGAAGATTCAAAGAGAGTGAGATGCCAGCTCCTTTCATTCAGTCAGTAGCTTCAAACATTTCTGGTATATGAAAAACATGTTTTTCAATGGCAAAAATCAATGAATATTGTAAATGCACAAACAGTAATATCTCCACATTGCACGGTGCAATTCTGAAATTTTTAGCTTTTTCCTGTTAATCCTAGCATGATAAAGAAGATTCAAAGAGAGTGAGATGCCAGCTCCTTTCATTCAGTCAGTAGCTTCAAACATTTCTGGACGTTTTTCAATGGCAAAAATCAATGAATATTGTAAATGCACAAACAGTAATATCTCCACATTGCACGGTGCAATTCTGAAATTTTTAGCTTTTTCCTGTTAATCCTAGCATGATAAAGAAGATTCAAAGAGAGTGAGATGCCAGCTCCTTTCATTCAGTCAGTAGCTTCAAACATTTCTGGTATACGAAAAACATGTTTTTCAATGGCAAAAATCAATGAATATTGTAAATGCACAAACAGTAATATCTCCACATTGCACGGTGCAATTCTGAAATTTTTAGCTTTTTCCTGCTAATCCTAGCATGATAAAGAAGATTCAAAGAGAGTGAGATGCCAGCTCCTTTCATTCAGTCAGTAGCTTCAAACATTTCTGGTATATGAAAAACATGTTTTTCAATGGCAAAAATCAATGAATATTGTAAATGCACAAACAGTAATATCTCCACATTGCACGGTGCAATTCTGAAATTTTTTGCTTTTTCCTGTTAATCCTAGCATGATAAAGAAGATTCAAAGAGAGTGAGATGCCAGCTCCTTTCATTCAGTCAGTAGCTTCAAACATTTCTGGACGTTTTTCAATGGCAAAAATCAATGAATATTGTAAATGCACAAACAGTAATATCTCCACATTGCACGGTGCAATTCTGAAATTTTTTGCTTTTTCCTGCTAATCCTAGCATGATAAAGAAGATTCAAAGAGAGTGAGATGCCAGCTCCTTTCATTCAGTCAGTAGCTTCAAACATTTCTGGTATATGAAAAACATGTTTTTCAATGGCAAAAATCAATGAATATTGTAAATGCACAAACAGTAATATCTCCACATTGCACGGTGCAATTCTGAAATTTTTAGCTTTTTCCTGCTAATCCTAGCATGATAAAGAAGATTCAAAGAGAGTGAGATGCCAGCTCCTTTCATTCAGTCAGTAGCTTCAAACATTTCTGGACGTTTTTCAATGGCAAAAATCAATGAATATTGTAAATGCACAAACAGTAATATCTCCACATTGCACGGTGCAATTCTGAAATTTTTAGCTTTTTCCTGTTAATCCTAGCATGATAAAGAAGATTCAAAGAGAGTGAGATGCCAGCTCCTTTCATTCAGTCAGTAGCTTCAAACATTTCTGGACGTTTTTCAATGGCAAAAATCAATGAATATTGTAAATGCACAAACAGTAATATCTCCACATTGCACGGTGCAATTCTGAAATTTTTTGCTTTTTCCTGCTAATCCTAGCATGATAAAGAAGATTCAAAGAGAGTGAGATGCCAGCTCCTTTCATTCAGTCAGTAGCTTCAAACATTTCTGGACGTTTTTCAATGGCAAAAATCAATGAATATTGTAAATGCACAAACAGTAATATCTCCACATTGCACGGTGCAATTCTGAAATTTTTAGCTTTTTCCTGTTAATCCTAGCATGATAAAGAAGATTCAAAGAGAGTGAGATGCCAGCTCCTTTCATTCAGTCAGTAGCTTCAAACATTTCTGGTATATGAAAAACATGTTTTTCAATGGCAAAAATCAATGAATATTGTAAATGCACAAACAGTAATATCTCCACATTGCACGGTGCAATTCTGAAATTTTTAGCTTTTTCCTGCTAATCCTAGCATGATAAAGAAGATTCAAAGAGAGTGAGATGCCAGCTCCTTTCATTCAGTCAGTAGCTTCAAACATTTCTGGTATATGAAAAACATGTTTTTCAATGGCAAAAATCAATGAATATTGTAAATGCACAAACAGTAATATCTCCACATTGCACGGTGCAATTCTGAAATTTTTAGCTTTTTCCTGTTAATCCTAGCATGATAAAGAAGATTCAAAGAGAGTGAGATGCCAGCTCCTTTCATTCAGTCAGTAGCTTCAAACATTTCTGGACATTTTTCAATGGCAAAAATCAATGAATATTGTAAATGCACAAACAGTAATATCTCCACATTGCACGGTGCAATTCTGAAATTTTTAGCTTTTTCCTGTTAATCCTAGCATGATAAAGAAGATTCAAAGAGAGTGAGATGCCAGCTCCTTTCATTCAGTCAGTAGCTTCAAACATTTCTGGACGTTTTTCAATGGCAAAAATCAATGAATATTGTAAATGCACAAACAGTAATATCTCCACATTGCACGGTGCAATTCTGAAATTTTTTACTTTTTCCTGCTAATCCTAGCATGATAAAGAAGATTCAAAGAGAGTGAGATGCCAGCTCCTTTCATTCAGTCAGTAGCTTCAAACATTTCTGGACGTTTTTCAATGGCAAAAATCAATGAATATTGTAAATGCACAAACAGTAATATCTCCACATTGCACGGTGCAATTCTGAAATTTTTAGCTTTTTCCTGCTAATCCTAGCATGATAAAGAAGATTCAAAGAGAGTGAGATGCCAGCTCCTTTCATTCAGTCAGTAGCTTCAAACATTTCTGGTATATGAAAAACATGTTTTTCAATGGCAAAAATCAATGAATATTGTAAATGCACAAACAGTAATATCTCCACATTGCACGGTGCAATTCTGAAATTTTTAGCTTTTTCCTGTTAATCCTAGCATGATAAAGAAGATTCAAAGAGAGTGAGATGCCAGCTCCTTTCATTCAGTCAGTAGCTTCAAACATTTCTGGACGTTTTTCAATGGCAAAAATCAATGAATATTGTAAATGCACAAACAGTAATATCTCCACATTGCACGGTGCAATTCTGAAATTTTTAGCTTTTTCCTGCTAATCCTAGCATGATAAAGAAGATTCAAAGAGAGTGAGATGCCAGCTCCTTTCATTCAGTCAGTAGCTTCAAACATTTCTGGTATATGAAAAACACGTTTTTCAATGGCAAAAATCAATGAATATTGTAAATGCACAAACAGTAATATCTCCACATTGCACGGTGCAATTCTGAAATTTTTAGCTTTTTCCTGTTAATCCTAGCATGATAAAGAAGATTCAAAGAGAGTGAGATGCCAGCTCCTTTCATTCAGTCAGTAGCTTCAAACATTTCTGGACGATTTTCAATGGCAAAAATCAATGAATATTGTAAATGCACAAACAGTAATATCTCCACATTGCACGGTGCAATTCTGAAATTTTTAGCTTTTTCCTGTTAATCCTAGCATGATAAAGAAGATTCAAAGAGAGTGAGATGCCAGCTCCTTTCATTCAGTCAGTAGCTTCAAACATTTCTGGACGTTTTTCAATGGCAAAAATCAATGAATATTGTAAATGCACAAACAGTAATATCTCCACATTGCACGGTGCAATTCTGAAATTTTTAGCTTTTTCCTGTTAATCCTAGCATGATAAAGAAGATTCAAAGAGAGTGAGATGCCAGCTCCTTTCATTCAGTCAGTAGCTTCAAACATTTCTGGTATATGAAAAACATGTTTTTCAATGGCAAAAATCAATGAATATTGTAAATGCACAAACAGTAATATCTCCACATTGCACGGTGCAATTCTGAAATTTTTAGCTTTTTCCTGTTAATCCTAGCATGATAAAGAAGATTCAAAGAGAGTGAGATGCCAGCTCCTTTCATTCAGTCAGTAGCTTCAAACATTTCTGGACGTTTTTCAATGGCAAAAATCAATGAATATTGTAAATGCACAAACAGTAATATCTCCACATTGCACGGTGCAATTCTGAAATTTTTAGCTTTTTCCTGTTAATCCTAGCATGATAAAGAAGATTCAAAGAGAGTGAGATGCCAGCTCCTTTCATTCAGTCAGTAGCTTCAAACATTTCTGGTATATGAAAAACATGTTTTTCAATGGCAAAAATCAATGAATATTGTAAATGCACAAACAGTAATATCTCCACATTGCACGGTGCAATTCTGAAATTTTTTGCTTTTTCCTGTTAATCCTAGCATGATAAAGAAGATTCAAAGAGAGTGAGATGCCAGCTCCTTTCATTCAGTCAGTAGCTTCAAACATTTCTGGACGTTTTTCAATGGCAAAAATCAATGAATATTGTAAATGCACAAACAGTAATATCTCCACATTGCACGGTGCAATTCTGAAATTTTTAGCTTTTTCCTGTTAATCCTAGCATGATAAAGAAGATTCAAAGAGAGTGAGATGCCAGCTCCTTTCATTCAGTCAGTAGCTTCAAACATTTCTGGTATATGAAAAACATGTTTTTCAATGGCAAAAATCAATGAATATTGTAAATGCACAAACAGTAATATCTCCACATTGCACGGTGCAATTCTGAAATTTTTAGCTTTTTCCTGTTAATCCTAGCATGATAAAGAAGATTCAAAGAGAGTGAGATGCCAGCTCCTTTCATTCAGTCAGTAGCTTCAAACATTTCTGGACGTTTTTCAATGGCAAAAATCAATGAATATTGTAAATGCACAAACAGTAATATCTCCACATTGCACGGTGCAATTCTGAAATTTTTTGCTTTTTCCTGTTAATCCTAGCATGATAAAGAAGATTCAAAGAGAGTGAGATGCCAGCTCCTTTCATTCAGTCAGTAGCTTCAAACATTTCTGGACGTTTTTCAATGGCAAAAATCAATGAATATTGTAAATGCACAAACAGTAATATCTCCACATTGCACGGTGCAATTCTGAAATTTTTTGCTTTTTCCTGTTAATCCTAGCATGATAAAGAAGATTCAAAGAGAGTGAGATGCCAGCTCCTTTCATTCAGTCAGTAGCTTCAAACATTTCTGGTATATGAAAAACATGTTTTTCAATGGCAAAAATCAATGAATATTGTAAATGCACAAACAGTAATATCTCCACATTGCACGGTGCAATTCTGAAATTTTTAGCTTTTTCCTGTTAATCCTAGCATGATAAAGAAGATTCAAAGAGAGTGAGATGCCAGCTCCTTTCATTCAGTCAGTAGCTTCAAACATTTCTGGACGTTTTTCAATGGCAAAAATCAATGAATATTGTAAATGCACAAACAGTAATATCTCCACATTGCACGGTGCAATTCTGAAATTTTTTGCTTTTTCCTGCTAATCCTAGCATGATAAAGAAGATTCAAAGAGAGTGAGATGCCAGCTCCTTTCATTCAGTCAGTAGCTTCAAACATTTCTGGTATATGAAAAACATGTTTTTCAATGGCAAAAATCAATGAATATTGTAAATGCACAAACAGTAATATCTCCACATTGCACGGTGCAATTCTGAAATTTTTAGCTTTTTCCTGTTAATCCTAGCATGATAAAGAAGATTCAAAGAGAGTGATATGCCAGCTCCTTTCATTCAGTCAGTAGCTTCAAACATTTCTGGACGTTTTTCAATGGCAAAAATCAATGAATATTGTAAATGCACAAACAGTAATATCTCCACATTGCACGGTGCAATTCTGAAATTTTTTGCTTTTTCCTGCTAATCCTAGCATGATAAAGAAGATTCAAAGAGAGTGAGATGCCAGCTCCTTTCATTCAGTCAGTAGCTTCAAACATTTCTGGTATATGAAAAACATGTTTTTCAATGGCAAAAATCAATGAATATTGTAAATGCACAAACAGTAATATCTCCACATTGCACGGTGCAATTCTGAAATTTTTAGCTTTTTCCTGTTAATCCTAGCATGATAAAGAAGATTCAAAGAGAGTGAGATGCCAGCTCCTTTCATTCAGTCAGTAGCTTCAAACATTTCTGGTATATGAAAAACATGTTTTTCAATGGCAAAAATCAATGAATATTGTAAATGCACAAACAGTAATATCTCCACATTGCACGGTGCAATTCTGAAATTTTTAGCTTTTTCCTGTTAATCCTAGCATGATAAAGAAGATTCAAAGAGAGTGAGATGCCAGCTCCTTTCATTCAGTCAGTAGCTTCAAACATTTCTGGACGTTTTTCAATGGCAAAAATCAATGAATATTGTAAATGCACAAACAGTAATATCTCCACATTGCACGGTGCAATTCTGAAATTTTTAGCTTTTTCCTGTTAATCCTAGCATGATAAAGAAGATTCAAAGAGAGTGAGATGCCAGCTCCTTTCATTCAGTCAGTAGCTTCAAACATTTCTGGTATATGAAAAACATGTTTTTCAATGGCAAAAATCAATGAATATTGTAAATGCACAAACAGTAATATCTCCACATTGCACGGTGCAATTCTGAAATTTTTAGCTTTTTCCTGTTAATCCTAGCATGATAAAGAAGATTCAAAGAGAGTGAGATGCCAGCTCCTTTCATTCAGTCAGTAGCTTCAAACATTTCTGGACGTTTTTCAATGGCAAAAATCAATGAATATTGTAAATGCACAAACAGTAATATCTCCACATTGCACGGTGCAATTCTGAAATTTTTAGCTTTTTCCTGTTAATCCTAGCATGATAAAGAAGATTCAAAGAGAGTGAGATGCCAGCTCCTTTCATTCAGTCAGTAGCTTCAAACATTTCTGGTATATGAAAAACATGTTTTTCAATGGCAAAAATCAATGAATATTGTAAATGCACAAACAGTAATATCTCCACATTGCACGGTGCAATTCTGAAATTTTTAGCTTTTTCCTGCTAATCCTAGCATGATAAAGAAGATTCAAAGAGAGTGAGATGCCAGCTCCTTTCATTCAGTCAGTAGCTTCAAACATTTCTGGACGTTTTTCAATGGCAAAAATCAATGAATATTGTAAATGCACAAACAGTAATATCTCCACATTGCACGGTGCAATTCTGAAATTTTTTGCTTTTTCCTGCTAATCCTAGCATGATAAAGAAGATTCAAAGAGAGTGAGATGCCAGCTCCTTTCATTCAGTCAGTAGCTTCAAACATTTCTGGTATATGAAAAACATGTTTTTCAATGGCAAAAATCAATGAATATTGTAAATGCACAAACAGTAATATCTCCACATTGCACGGTGCAATTCTGAAATTTTTAGCTTTTTCCTGTTAATCCTAGCATGATAAAGAAGATTCAAAGAGAGTGAGATGCCAGCTCCT
The DNA here is from genome assembly GCF_046119375.1 of Phyllobates terribilis. NCBI lineage: Eukaryota > Metazoa > Chordata > Amphibia > Anura > Dendrobatidae > Phyllobates > Phyllobates terribilis. The sequence continues at coordinate 12,537 of NW_027370328.1, read as the reverse complement.
TTCATTCAGTCAGTAGCTTCAAACATTTCTGGACGTTTTTCAATGGCAAAAATCAATGAATATTGTAAATGCACAAACAGTAATATCTCCACATTGCACAGTGCAATTCTGAAATTTTTAGCTTTTTCCTGTTAATCCTAGCATGATAAAGAAGATTCAAAGAGAGTGAGATGCCAGCTCCTTTCATTCAGTCAGTAGCTTCAAACATTTCTGGACGTTTTTCAATGGCAAAAATCAATGAATATTGTAAATGCACAAACAGTAATATCTCCACATTGCACGGTGCAATTCTGAAATTTTTAGCTTTTTCCTGTTAATCCTAGCATGATAAAGAAGATTCAAAGAGAGTGAGATGCCAGCTCCTTTCATTCAGTCAGTAGCTTCAAACATTTCTGGTATATGAAAAACATGTTTTTCAATGGCAAAAATCAATGAATATTGTAAATGCACAAACAGTAATATCTCCACATTGCACGGTGCAATTCTGAAATTTTTAGCTTTTTCCTGTTAATCCTAGCATGATAAAGAAGATTCAAAGAGAGTGAGATGCCAGCTCCTTTCATTCAGTCAGTAGCTTCAAACATTTCTGGACGTTTTTCAATGGCAAAAATCAATGAATATTGTAAATGCACAAACAGTAATATCTCCACATTGCACGGTGCAATTCTGAAATTTTTTGCTTTTTCCTGCTAATCCTAGCATGATAAAGAAGATTCAAAGAGAGTGAGATGCCAGCTCCTTTCATTCAGTCAGTAGCTTCAAACATTTCTGGTATATGAAAAACATGTTTTTCAATGGCAAAAATCAATGAATATTGTAAATGCACAAACAGTAATATCTCCACATTGCACGGTGCAATTCTGAAATTTTTAGCTTTTTCCTGTTAATCCTAGCATGATAAAGAAGATTCAAAGAGAGTGAGATGCCAGCTCCTTTCATTCAGTCAGTAGCTTCAAACATTTCTGGACGTTTTTCAATGGCAAAAATCAATGAATATTGTAAATGCACAAACAGTAATATCTCCACATTGTACGGTGCAATTCTGAAATTTTTTGCTTTTTCCTGTTAATCCTAGCATGATAAAGAAGATTCAAAGAGAGTGAGATGCCAGCTCCTTTCATTCAGTCAGTAGCTTCAAACATTTCTGGACGTTTTTCAATGGCAAAAATCAATGAATATTGTAAATGCACAAACAGTAATATCTCCACATTGCACGGTGCAATTCTGAAATTTTTAGCTTTTTCCTGTTAATCCTAGCATGATAAAGAAGATTCAAAGAGAGTGAGATGCCAGCTCCTTTCATTCAGTCAGTAGCTTCAAACATTTCTGGTATATGAAAAACATGTTTTTCAATGGCAAAAATCAATGAATATTGTAAATGCACAAACAGTAATATCTCCACATTGCACGGTGCAATTCTGAAATTTTTAGCTTTTTCCTGTTAATCCTAGCATGATAAAGAAGATTCAAAGAGAGTGAGATGCCAGCTCCTTTCATTCAGTCAGTAGCTTCAAACATTTCTGGACGTTTTTCAATGGCAAAAATCAATGAATATTGTAAATGCACAAACAGTAATATCTCCACATTGCACGGTGCAATTCTGAAATTTTTTGCTTTTTCCTGTTAATCCTAGCATGATAAAGAAGATTCAAAGAGAGTGAGATGCCAGCTCCTTTCATTCAGTCAGTAGCTTCAAACATTTCTGGACGTTTTTCAATGGCAAAAATCAATGAATATTGTAAATGCACAAACAGTAATATCTCCACATTGCACGGTGCAATTCTGAAATTTTTAGCTTTTTCCTGTTAATCCTAGCATGATAAAGAAGATTCAAAGAGAGTGAGATGCCAGCTCCTTTCATTCAGTCAGTAGCTTCAAACATTTCTGGTATATGAAAAACATGTTTTTCAATGGCAAAAATCAATGAATATTGTAAATGCACAAACAGTAATATCTCCACATTGCACGGTGCAATTCTGAAATTTTTAGCTTTTTCCTGTTAATCCTAGCATGATAAAGAAGATTCAAAGAGAGTGAGATGCCAGCTCCTTTCATTCAGTCAGTAGCTTCAAACATTTCTGGTATATGAAAAACATGTTTTTCAATGGCAAAAATCAATGAATATTGTAAATGCACAAACAGTAATATCTCCACATTGCACGGTGCAATTCTGAAATTTTTAGCTTTTTCCTGTTAATCCTAGCATGATAAAGAAGATTCAAAGAGAGTGAGATGCCAGCTCCTTTCATTCAGTCAGTAGCTTCAAACATTTCTGGACGTTTTTCAATGGCAAAAATCAATGAATATTGTAAATGCACAAACAGTAATATCTCCACATTGCACGGTGCAATTCTGAAATTTTTTGCTTTTTCCTGCTAATCCTAGCATGATAAAGAAGATTCAAAGAGAGTGAGATGCCAGCTCCTTTCATTCAGTCAGTAGCTTCAAACATTTCTGGTATATGAAAAACATGTTTTTCAATGGCAAAAATCAATGAATATTGTAAATGCACAAACAGTAATATCTCCACATTGCACGGTGCAATTCTGAAATTTTTTGCTTTTTCCTGCTAATCCTAGCATGATAAAGAAGATTCAAAGAGAGTGAGATGCCAGCTCCTTTCATTCAGTCAGTAGCTTCAAACATTTCTGGACGTTTTTCAATGGCAAAAATCAATGAATATTGTAAATGCACAAACAGTAATATCTCCACATTGCACGGTGCAATTCTGAAATTTTTTGCTTTTTCCTGCTAATCCTAGCATGATAAAGAAGATTCAAAGAGAGTGAGATGCCAGCTCCTTTCATTCAGTCAGTAGCTTCAAACATTTCTGGTATATGAAAAACATGTTTTTCAATGGCAAAAATCAATGAATATTGTAAATGCACAAACAGTAATATCTCCACATTGCACGGTGCAATTCTGAAATTTTTTGCTTTTTCCTGCTAATCCTAGCATGATAAAGAAGATTCAAAGAGAGTGAGATGCCAGCTCCTTTCATTCAGTCAGTAGCTTCAAACATTTCTGGTATATGAAAAACATGTTTTTCAATGGCAAAAATCAATGAATATTGTAAATGCACAAACAGTAATATCTCCACATTGCACGGTGCAATTCTGAAATTTTTAGCTTTTTCCTGTTAATCCTAGCATGATAAAGAAGATTCAAAGAGAGTGAGATGCCAGCTCCTTTCATTCAGTCAGTAGCTTCAAACATTTCTGGACGTTTTTCAATGGCAAAAATCAATGAATATTGTAAATGCACAAACAGTAATATCTCCACATTGCACGGTGCAATTCTGAAATTTTTAGCTTTTTCCTGTTAATCCTAGCATGATAAAGAAGATTCAAAGAGAGTGAGATGCCAGCTCCTTTCATTCAGTCAGTAGCTTCAAACATTTCTGGTATATGAAAAACATGTTTTTCAATGGCAAAAATCAATGAATATTGTAAATGCACAAACAGTAATATCTCCACATTGCACGGTGCAATTCTGAAATTTTTAGCTTTTTCCTGTTAATCCTAGCATGATAAAGAAGATTCAAAGAGAGTGAGATGCCAGCTCCTTTCATTCAGTCAGTAGCTTCAAACATTTCAGGACGTTTTTCAATGGCAAAAATCAATGAATATTGTAAATGCACAAACAGTAATATCTCCACATTGCACGGTGCAATTCTGAAATTTTTAGCTTTTTCCTGTTAATCCTAGCATGATAAAGAAGATTCAAAGAGAGTGAGATGCCAGCTCCTTTCATTCAGTCAGTAGCTTCAAACATTTCTGGTATATGAAAAACATGTTTTTCAATGGCAAAAATCAATGAATATTGTAAATGCACAAACAGTAATATCTCCACATTGCACGGTGCAATTCTGAAATTTTTAGCTTTTTCCTGTTAATCCTAGCATGATAAAGAAGATTCAAAGAGAGTGAGATGCCAGCTCCTTTCATTCAGTCAGTAGCTTCAAACATTTCTGGACGTTTTTCAATGGCAAAAATCAATGAATATTGTAAATGCACAAACAGTAATATCTCCACATTGCACGGTGCAATTCTGAAATTTTTAGCTTTTTCCTGCTAATCCTAGCATGATAAAGAAGATTCAAAGAGAGTGAGATGCCAGCTCCTTTCATTGTCAGTAGCTTCAAACATTTCTGGTATATGAAAAACATGTTTTTCAATGGCAAAAATCAATGAATATTGTAAATGCACAAACAGTAATATCTCCACATTGCACGGTGCAATTCTGAAATTTTTAGCTTTTTCCTGTTAATCCTAGCATGATAAAGAAGATTCAAAGAGAGTGAGATGCCAGCTCCTTTCATTCAGTCAGTAGCTTCAAACATTTCTGGACGTTTTTCAATGGCAAAAATCAATGAATATTGTAAATGCACAAACAGTAATATCTCCACATTGCACGGTGCAATTCTGAAATTTTTAGCTTTTTCCTGTTAATCCTAGCATGATAAAGAAGATTCAAAGAGAGTGAGATGCCAGCTCCTTTCATTCAGTCAGTAGCTTCAAACATTTCTGGACGTTTTTCAATGGCAAAAATCAATGAATATTGTAAATGCACAAACAGTAATATCTCCACATTGTACGGTGCAATTCTGAAATTTTTTGCTTTTTCCTGTTAATCCTAGCATGATAAAGAAGATTCAAAGAGAGTGAGATGCCAGCTCCTTTCATTCAGTCAGTAGCTTCAAACATTTCTGGACGTTTTTCAATGGCAAAAATCAATGAATATTGTAAATGCACAAACAGTAATATCTCCACATTGCACGGTGCAATTCTGAAATTTTTAGCTTTTTCCTGTTAATCCTAGCATGATAAAGAAGATTCAAAGAGAGTGAGATGCCAGCTCCTTTCATTCAGTCAGTAGCTTCAAACATTTCTGGTATATGAAAAACATGTTTTTCAATGGCAAAAATCAATGAATATTGTAAATGCACAAACAGTAATATCTCCACATTGCACGGTGCAATTCTGAAATTTTTAGCTTTTTCCTGTTAATCCTAGCATGATAAAGAAGATTCAAAGAGAGTGAGATGCCAGCTCCTTTCATTCAGTCAGTAGCTTCAAACATTTCTGGACGTTTTTCAATGGCAAAAATCAATGAATATTGTAAATGCACAAACAGTAATATCTCCACATTGCACGGTGCAATTCTGAAATTTTTTGCTTTTTCCTGTTAATCCTAGCATGATAAAGAAGATTCAAAGAGAGTGAGATGCCAGCTCCTTTCATTCAGTCAGTAGCTTCAAACATTTCTGGACGTTTTTCAATGGCAAAAATCAATGAATATTGTAAATGCACAAACAGTAATATCTCCACATTGCACGGTGCAATTCTGAAATTTTTAGCTTTTTCCTGTTAATCCTAGCATGATAAAGAAGATTCAAAGAGAGTGAGATGCCAGCTCCTTTCATTCAGTCAGTAGCTTCAAACATTTCTGGTATATGAAAAACATGTTTTTCAATGGCAAAAATCAATGAATATTGTAAATGCACAAACAGTAATATCTCCACATTGCACGGTGCAATTCTGAAATTTTTAGCTTTTTCCTGTTAATCCTAGCATGATAAAGAAGATTCAAAGAGAGTGAGATGCCAGCTCCTTTCATTCAGTCAGTAGCTTCAAACATTTCTGGTATATGAAAAACATGTTTTTCAATGGCAAAAATCAATGAATATTGTAAATGCACAAACAGTAATATCTCCACATTGCACGGTGCAATTCTGAAATTTTTAGCTTTTTCCTGTTAATCCTAGCATGATAAAGAAGATTCAAAGAGAGTGAGATGCCAGCTCCTTTCATTCAGTCAGTAGCTTCAAACATTTCTGGACGTTTTTCAATGGCAAAAATCAATGAATATTGTAAATGCACAAACAGTAATATCTCCACATTGCACGGTGCAATTCTGAAATTTTTTGCTTTTTCCTGCTAATCCTAGCATGATAAAGAAGATTGAAAGAGAGTGAGATGCCAGCTCCTTTCATTCAGTCAGTAGCTTCAAACATTTCTGGTATATGAAAAACATGTTTTTCAATGGCAAAAATCAATGAATATTGTAAATGCACAAACAGTAATATCTCCACATTGCACGGTGCAATTCTGAAATTTTTTGCTTTTTCCTGCTAATCCTAGCATGATAAAGAAGATTCAAAGAGAGTGAGATGCCAGCTCCTTTCATTCAGTCAGTAGCTTCAAACATTTCTGGTATATGAAAAACATGTTTTTCAATGGCAAAAATCAATGAATATTGTAAATGCACAAACAGTAATATCTCCACATTGCACGGTGCAATTCTGAAATTTTTAGCTTTTTCCTGTTAATCCTAGCATGATAAAGAAGATTCAAAGAGAGTGAGATGCCAGCTCCTTTCATTCAGTCAGTAGCTTCAAACATTTCTGGACGTTTTTCAATGGCAAAAATCAATGAATATTGTAAATGCACAAACAGTAATATCTCCACATTGCACGGTGCAATTCTGAAATTTTTAGCTTTTTCCTGTTAATCCTAGCATGATAAAGAAGATTCAAAGAGAGTGAGATGCCAGCTCCTTTCATTCAGTCAGTAGCTTCAAACATTTCTGGTATATGAAAAACATGTTTTTCAATGGCAAAAATCAATGAATATTGTAAATGCACAAACAGTAATATCTCCACATTGCACGGTGCAATTCTGAAATTTTTAGCTTTTTCCTGTTAATCCTAGCATGATAAAGAAGATTCAAAGAGAGTGAGATGCCAGCTCCTTTCATTCAGTCAGTAGCTTCAAACATTTCTGGACGTTTTTCAATGGCAAAAATCAATGAATATTGTAAATGCACAAACAGTAATATCTCCACATTGCACGGTGCAATTCTGAAATTTTTAGCTTTTTCCTGTTAATCCTAGCATGATAAAGAAGATTCAAAGAGAGTGAGATGCCAGCTCCTTTCATTCAGTCAGTAGCTTCAAACATTTCTGGTATATGAAAAACATGTTTTTCAATGGCAAAAATCAATGAATATTGTAAATGCACAAACAGTAATATCTCCACATTGCACGGTGCAATTCTGAAATTTTTAGCTTTTTCCTGTTAATCCTAGCATGATAAAGAAGATTCAAAGAGAGTGAGATGCCAGCTCCTTTCATTCAGTCAGTAGCTTCAAACATTTCTGGACGTTTTTCAATGGCAAAAATCAATGAATATTGTAAATGCACAAACAGTAATATCTCCACATTGCACGGTGCAATTCTGAAATTTTTAGCTTTTTCCTGCTAATCCTAGCATGATAAAGAAGATTCAAAGAGAGTGAGATGCCAGCTCCTTTCATTGTCAGTAGCTTCAAACATTTCTGGTATATGAAAAACATGTTTTTCAATGGCAAAAATCAATGAATATTGTAAATGCACAAACAGTAATATCTCCACATTGCACGGTGCAATTCTGAAATTTTTAGCTTTTTCCTGTTAATCCTAGCATGATAAAGAAGATTCAAAGAGAGTGAGATGCCAGCTCCTTTCATTCAGTCAGTAGCTTCAAACATTTCTGGACGTTTTTCAATGGCAAAAATCAATGAATATTGTAAATGCACAAACAGTAATATCTCCACATTGCACGGTGCAATTCTGAAATTTTTAGCTTTTTCCTGTTAATCCTAGCATGATAAAGATTCAAAGAGAGTGAGATGCCAGCTCCTTTCATTCAGTCAGTAGCTTCAAACATTTCTGGTATATGAAAAACATGTTTTTCAATGGCAAAAATCAATGAATATTGTAAATGCACAAACAGTAATATCTCCACATTGCACGGTGCAATTCTGAAATTTTTAGCTTTTTCCTGTTAATCCTAGCATGATAAAGAAGATTCAAAGAGAGTGAGATGCCAGCTCCTTTCATTCAGTCAGTAGCTTCAAACATTTCTGGACGTTTTTCAATGGCAAAAATCAATGAATATTGTAAATGCACAAACAGTAATATCTCCACATTGCACGGTGCAATTCTGAAATTTTTTGCTTTTTCCTGCTAATCCTAGCATGATAAAGAAGATTCAAAGAGAGTGAGATGCCAGCTCCTTTCATTCAGTCAGTAGCTTCAAACATTTCTGGTATATGAAAAACATGTTTTTCAATGGCAAAAATCAATGAATATTGTAAATGCACAAACAGTAATATCTCCACATTGCACGGTGCAATTCTGAAATTTTTAGCTTTTTCCTGTTAATCCTAGCATGATAAAGAAGATTCAAAGAGAGTGAGATGCCAGCTCCTTTCATTCAGTCAGTAGCTTCAAACATTTCTGGACGTTTTTCAATGGCAAAAATCAATGAATATTGTAAATGCACAAACAGTAATATCTCCACATTGCACGGTGCAATTCTGAAATTTTTAGCTTTTTCCTGTTAATCCTAGCATGATAAAGAAGATTCAAAGAGAGTGAGATGCCAGCTCCTTTCATTCAGTCAGTAGCTTCAAACATTTCTGGACGTTTTTCAATGGCAAAAATCAATGAATATTGTAAATGCACAAACAGTAATATCTCCACATTGCACGGTGCAATTCTGAAATTTTTAGCTTTTTCCTGTTAATCCTAGCATGATAAAGAAGATTCAAAGAGAGTGAGATGCCAGCTCCTTTCATTCAGTCAGTAGCTTCAAACATTTCTGGTATATGAAAAACATGTTTTTCAATGGCAAAAATCAATGAATATTGTAAATGCACAAACAGTAATATCTCCACATTGCACGGTGCAATTCTGAAATTTTTAGCTTTTTCCTGTTAATCCTAGCATGATAAAGAAGATTCAAAGAGAGTGAGATGCCAGCTCCTTTCATTCAGTCAGTAGCTTCAAACATTTCTGGACGTTTTTCAATGGCAAAAATCAATGAATATTGTAAATGCACAAACAGTAATATCTCCACATTGCACGGTGCAATTCTGAAATTTTTTGCTTTTTCCTGCTAATCCTAGCATGATAAAGAAGATTCAAAGAGAGTGAGATGCCAGCTCCTTTCATTCAGTCAGTAGCTTCAAACATTTCTGGTATATGAAAAACATGTTTTTCAATGGCAAAAATCAATGAATATTGTAAATGCACAAACAGTAATATCTCCACATTGCACGGTGCAATTCTGAAATTTTTAGCTTTTTCCTGTTAATCCTAGCATGATAAAGAAGATTCAAAGAGAGTGAGATGCCAGCTCCTTTCATTCAGTCAGTAGCTTCAAACATTTCTGGACGTTTTTCAATGGCAAAAATCAATGAATATTGTAAATGCACAAACAGTAATATCTCCACATTGCACGGTGCAATTCTGAAATTTTTTGCTTTTTCCTGTTAATCCTAGCATGATAAAGAAGATTCAAAGAGAGTGAGATGCCAGCTCCTTTCATTCAGTCAGTAGCTTCAAACATTTCTGGACGTTTTTCAATGGCAAAAATCAATGAATATTGTAAATGCACAAACAGTAATATCTCCACATTGCACGGTGCAATTCTGAAATTTTTAGCTTTTTCCTGTTAATCCTAGCATGATAAAGAAGATTCAAAGAGAGTGAGATGCCAGCTCCTTTCATTCAGTCAGTAGCTTCAAACATTTCTGGTATATGAAAAACATGTTTTTCAATGGCAAAAATCAATGAATATTGTAAATGCACAAACAGTAATATCTCCACATTGCACGGTGCAATTCTGAAATTTTTAGCTTTTTCCTGTTAATCCTAGCATGATAAAGAAGATTCAAAGAGAGTGAGATGCCAGCTCCTTTCATTCAGTCAGTAGCTTCAAACATTTCTGGACGTTTTTCAATGGCAAAAATCAATGAATATTGTAAATGCACAAACAGTAATATCTCCACATTGCACGGTGCAATTCTGAAATTTTTTGCTTTTTCCTGTTAATCCTAGCATGATAAAGAAGATTCAAAGAGAGTGAGATGCCAGCTCCTTTCATTCAGTCAGTAGCTTCAAACATTTCTGGACGTTTTTCAATGGCAAAAATCAATGAATATTGTAAATGCACAAACAGTAATATCTCCACATTGCACGGTGCAATTCTGAAATTTTTAGCTTTTTCCTGTTAATCCTAGCATGATAAAGAAGATTCAAAGAGAGTGAGATGCCAGCTCCTTTCATTCAGTCAGTAGCTTCAAACATTTCTGGTATATGAAAAACATGTTTTTCAATGGCAAAAATCAATGAATATTGTAAATGCACAAACAGTAATATCTCCACATTGCACGGTGCAATTCTGAAATTTTTAGCTTTTTCCTGTTAATCCTAGCATGATAAAGAAGATTCAAAGAGAGTGAGATGCCAGCTCCTTTCATTCAGTCAGTAGCTTCAAACATTTCTGGTATATGAAAAACATGTTTTTCAATGGCAAAAATCAATGAATATTGTAAATGCACAAACAGTAATATCTCCACATTGCACGGTGCAATTCTGAAATTTTTAGCTTTTTCCTGTTAATCCTAGCATGATAAAGAAGATTCAAAGAGAGTGAGATGCCAGCTCCTTTCATTCAGTCAGTAGCTTCAAACATTTCTGGACGTTTTTCAATGGCAAAAATCAATGAATATTGTAAATGCACAAACAGTAATATCTCCACATTGCACGGTGCAATTCTGAAATTTTTTGCTTTTTCCTGCTAATCCTAGCATGATAAAGAAGATTGAAAGAGAGTGAGATGCCAGCTCCTTTCATTCAGTCAGTAGCTTCAAACATTTCTGGTATATGAAAAACATGTTTTTCAATGGCAAAAATCAATGAATATTGTAAATGCACAAACAGTAATATCTCCACATTGCACGGTGCAATTCTGAAATTTTTTGCTTTTTCCTGCTAATCCTAGCATGATAAAGAAGATTCAAAGAGAGTGAGATGCCAGCTCCTTTCATTCAGTCAGTAGCTTCAAACATTTCTGGTATATGAAAAACATGTTTTTCAATGGCAAAAATCAATGAATATTGTAAATGCACAAACAGTAATATCTCCACATTGCACGGTGCAATTCTGAAATTTTTAGCTTTTTCCTGTTAATCCTAGCATGATAAAGAAGATTCAAAGAGAGTGAGATGCCAGCTCCTTTCATTCAGTCAGTAGCTTCAAACATTTCTGGACGTTTTTCAATGGCAAAAATCAATGAATATTGTAAATGCACAAACAGTAATATCTCCACATTGCACGGTGCAATTCTGAAATTTTTAGCTTTTTCCTGTTAATCCTAGCATGATAAAGAAGATTCAAAGAGAGTGAGATGCCAGCTCCTTTCATTCAGTCAGTAGCTTCAAACATTTCTGGTATATGAAAAACATGTTTTTCAATGGCAAAAATCAATGAATATTGTAAATGCACAAACAGTAATATCTCCACATTGCACGGTGCAATTCTGAAATTTTTAGCTTTTTCCTGTTAATCCTAGCATGATAAAGAAGATTCAAAGAGAGTGAGATGCCAGCTCCTTTCATTCAGTCAGTAGCTTCAAACATTTCTGGACGTTTTTCAATGGCAAAAATCAATGAATATTGTAAATGCACAAACAGTAATATCTCCACATTGCACGGTGCAATTCTGAAATTTTTTGCTTTTTCCTGCTAATCCTAGCATGATAAAGAAGATTCAAAGAGAGTGAGATGCCAGCTCCTTTCATTCAGTCAGTAGCTTCAAACATTTCTGGTATATGAAAAACATGTTTTTCAATGGCAAAAATCAATGAATATTGTAAATGCACAAACAGTAATATCTCCACATTGCACGGTGCAATTCTGAAATTTTTAGCTTTTTCCTGCTAATCCTAGCATGATAAAGAAGATTCAAAGAGAGTGAGATGCCAGCTCCTTTCATTCAGTCAGTAGCTTCAAACATTTCTGGACGTTTTTCAATGGCAAAAATCAATGAATATTGTAAATGCACAAACAGTAATATCTCCACATTGCACGGTGCAATTCTGAAATTTTTAGCTTTTTCCTGTTAATCCTAGCATGATAAAGAAGATTCAAAGAGAGTGAGATGCCAGCTCCTTTCATTCAGTCAGTAGCTTCAAACATTTCTGGACGTTTTTCAATGGCAAAAATCAATGAATATTGTAAATGCACAAACAGTAATATCTCCACATTGCACGGTGCAATTCTGAAATTTTTAGCTTTTTCCTGCTAATCCTAGCATGATAAAGAAGATTCAAAGAGAGTGAGATGCCAGCTCCTTTCATTCAGTCAGTAGCTTCAAACATTTCTGGTATATGAAAAACATGTTTTTCAATGGCAAAAATCAATGAATATTGTAAATGCACAAACAGTAATATCTCCACATTGCACGGTGCAATTCTGAAATTTTTAGCTTTTTCCTGTTAATCCTAGCATGATAAAGAAGATTCAAAGAGAGTGAGATGCCAGCTCCTTTCATTCAGTCAGTAGCTTCAAACATTTCTGGACGTTTTTCAATGGCAAAAATCAATGAATATTGTAAATGCACAAACAGTAATATCTCCACATTGCACGGTGCAATTCTGAAATTTTTAGCTTTTTCCTGTTAATCCTAGCATGATAAAGAAGATTCAA